>NW_020272809.1:0-75814 GCF_003268045.1 Sipha flava | reverse complement strand
CCCCCCCCCCCCCCCCCCGAGGCCTCAACTCAAATACGCCTTTGGCATGTGGTGGCGACCAATTCTCTTATATATATGTAAATGACCGAAATACAGTCTATAATGCTAATCGAATGATGTTAAAAATAAATTACACCGAAAAATATTTCAATAAACATCAAACCATTAAATGAAAAAAGTATACACCTCGATTTATACAATATGATTATAATTCCATAATAAACAAAAATTGGTTGATTTTGTTTCGTTTGATCGTTTAATGGTACCTACTCTATGTATAAAAAAATATATTTTTAACCGTTGTTAAGTTATATTGTTAGTGTTGCTACTACACTAAGCACGTTTCACGTTTCATACCTAGTATTTCGCATCGTTTTAATGCGCAACGCAAAACAACATGAAACCGTACGAAACGACACGAAACAATGAGGAATTATTTTGTTCTTTAATTTCGTTAATTTACCGCCTCGGCCTGGAAACATCACGAAATAGTTTTTGTCAAAAATTTTTTTATGAAAAAGCCATGCACAATAATCACGAAATTACACGAACACGAAACGGGAAAGGCGCATAGTGTGGAGCAACTTTTATGCGTTATTTAATCATATCCTGTATTTTTCGATTTACGTTAGATTTGTTTTATGGTATTTTATTTTTCCTTTTATTGTTTTCCGTTTGATTACGTTTAAAAACTTCAATCGTTATTTGTCACGTATAACGTTATAATCATAACGTTTTAAAGCCCTGACTTAAGCCCATTACTTTGAACTCTGCCTTTTTAGTAGATTTTAAAAATATTCACATTTCTGACACTATATTTTATAAACCAATCGAACCACTAGAAGTCCTTTATCTATTGAATGTTATTAAAAATGTCATTTATTTTTCTAAAAATTCAATATCTAATTATATTCTTAAAAGAACGGCTAATTCTATAGGTGTACCTTTATCTAAAATATGTATTATCTTTATTTCTAAAGGAGAATTCTCTAAGTCTTTTAAAGAGTTAATAGTTATTAGAACTATAGTTATTAGAATTGTACTATTTATAGAAATTGTGATAAAAAAAAAAAGATAACTACAAACTAATATGGTTTTTTTTTTTTGTTAAAAATGTTTGAAAAATGCCTAAAAAGTAGATTTTTAGAGTTCTTAGATAATCATGATTTTCGTTGAATTCAAAAACCACACACTTTTGATTTTGACCCTAAAAATATCCGTAGGAAAAACTGCACAATATATATATATATATATGAAAATTTAGATAACAAGCAATATGTTATTTGGAAAGCTATTGATTCTGTTGATCATAAAATCCTACTTAAAAAACTTTTAACTTTTAACTTTTAACTTAAAACATACCTAAACGGTCGACTACAGAAAGTAAAAATAGATAACGAACAAGAAATTGATTACTCAGTACTGCAAAGTACCGTACTAGGACCAATATTATTTATAATAAATATTAATATACTTCTTAATCAAGAAACTCCTCGAAAGAGGACACCCTCATCTTATTAAAAAGACCATGTGTAAAAAATGTATACAAAATGGCTGAGGAAAGTTTTAGTATTGTTGAAAATTGGCTAGATAATAATTCACTCGAAATAAACAGAGAAAAAACTAATTGCATTCACTTTGGTATTCAAAAATCTTTACATTTAGATAGTTTAATATGATTGCTCAAACTAATAGTTGTATCAATAATAACATTAAAAATGATTTACGCAAATGCAAAGGTGGGCAAGTTAATCAAAATAATTAACTCTGTTAGTTAAATTAATTAAATTAAATTTCCTTCAGTTAAAGTTAAAAGTTAACAAAATAAAAAGTAACTCGATAAATTAAAAGTTAAGATAGAAAATAAAATTAACTTAACTCAATTAAAAAAAAGTTGATTTTTCTAATATCATATGTTATACTTGTATTTATAACGAATACGCAAAATACTGAAATATAAATTATAATTTATAAATATCTCGGACTTTTTGTTTTGTGCATTGGAATTGTCATATTTATCAGCAGGTACCTGTGTTATTAATATCCAATTTTAACTTTACACTTTTAAAAGACTATGGTATATATTTTTAAACATGTTTTTAGAACTACACTATAGAGTTAAACTAAACAAAAATCGTATTATTCAATACCGAATAGATCATTAAATAGAACTTGTGAAAATAGCAAGTCTATACAATAGATAGAATATTAATTATTACTATTTACTATAGTGACTATAGATTAAAATATAATTTGATTATTATGAATTGAGGATATTATGTTATTATGTTATTACCAAAATCCAATGATTTGTAAAACAAATCAACTATTGACTATAATGGGTTTTTGATTCTTAAAGCGTTACTTCATAATGATCATTCACTTAGTTTTAATAAAAACGCTTGAACTTCTAATATCTTAGTGCAGTATTAAAATAAAACAAAGTTTAACAAAACGAATCATTGAAAAATCATTACTAAATTGAATTGTTAAACACAAGAAGTAGTATATTTAGTGATTCAATTATATTGTCATAAATTTAATAAAGAAGTAATGTTATTTTTATCAGATTATATTATTTTAACAGCATATCCTATAATTGGCTATGGTATTTTAATTAATGTTCAGCTAAACAATTGGCTATTAAAAATTAGTCTTTTAACTTTGACCTGATAAAAAGTTAGACATTATAATCAAAGGTAAAATATAAGTAAAAACACAGAAAATAATCCAAACATTTTTGAAAATTTAAAATGAATTTTTAACATATTCCCGTAATTTTTTTTAAAAGAAATTGTTTTGAAAAACTCACACAGATTAAGAAATAAAAGAACTAATTTATAAAATTTACCTTTAAAATGTCATCATTATAAATATACAATATTTTTTTAATTTTATTTTTTCAAAACAATAATTATTATCTAATATTAAAATAACAATTTCACCATAGTAATTAATAAAAATTAAAAATTATTTATTAAAATTGTTCAGTATGATAATATGAGTATATAATATTATTGTATTTCTTGACCATAACTTTAAAATGCAATTTATTAGATGTTCTACATTATTCATTCAAAATATATATATATATATATATATATATATATATTTTAAATACCACTAGGAACACTAGGTAATTCAATAATGGTTATTATAATTATTCATATTTTACAAGCATAACATTTAATTAAATCCCTATTATTGAACTTTGCCTGAACATTTGAAAAAGCAACTATTCTGAAAGTACAAATAAGTCATACAAATTTCTAAGCCCTACAATGAGAATGATTCTCATAGTAACTACATACATGGTTATCATTTACAATAATCCATATGAAAATGTTATATAATAAAGAAAAAGTTTTTTTAAAAATATGAATATATGAGAATGAATTTAGTCATGACACAAGTTTCATTAATATTTTACTGAAAATTGTTATATTAGTCTAGTTATAAACATAAAATAATAATAAATACTTTCATAGTACATGCACATTCAAGTCATTAACAAAAAACCCAAGTAGCAAGTCAAATTATATTTTTAATGTGCTACTAACAACAAATGAATAATTATTTCAAGTGACATGAGGTACATTGAGCTTAAACAACAAAAATGATACAAACTACACACTAATTATTTATTATATTTTTACAATATTTTTAATGAACAATAGTTAAGAATATACATCACTGTATTATAACTAACAGTGAATATAGTACAGTAAGATATTATTTAAATAGTTAAATATATTATTCTGTCTGGATTAAATAATCAATTAAATTGTACAACAAAGAAATTGTACTAATAAAAATAATAAAAATAAAAGAAATACCAATAACTGAAATAGACAAATGACTATTAAAGTGATACTCAAATGAACCATCAAAATTAATATCTCTAAAAAATGTTTAATATATATTATGTATATAATGTATATTAATACAAAATGTAATTGAACCTCAATGGCATAAAAATTAATGACCTGTTCATTACTTATTCAGGAATACAAATTACCAAAAAATGAGAAAAACAATCATAACCTACATAGTAAAAACATTTAGGTTTTTTTCGTACTAATACGATGCACAACAGGTTAATACATAATAAGTATTTTTATATTATAAAATGAAGTAACTTTTAATATTTTGTTCACATATTTCAAATTTATATGTTTCATCAGTATATTAACATAGTCAAAATTTTGTATACATAAAATGCATAGTTGTTTCAAGTATCAACAGTTTGAGTAATATATAGTTTGAATATATACAGTTTGAATAAATTATAATAATATAAAAAGAACTATTATTTATTAGTTATAATCAATAAACTCACTATTTTAATTTTACAATAATGCTACATTGTACTCAAAGATAACCTAAAATAGGACACAGTCAAAATCATATTTATTGGTTTTTGTGTTTCGGTCAAATATACACATATTTACTAATTATGGAAAATATTTAATCTTACAAGGAATAAATAACATTAAAAAAAAAATTGAAATATTTAAATCAATACTTATACAAAATTAACAAAAATCAATTGTTATTAATAATAATTTAACAGCTTAAAAGATATTATTAAATAATTATACAAAGTAACATAAAAAAATGTAAATTTAAGTTTAAAAAAATTAATTTGGTAATCAATAAAAATGTCAAAGGTACTGTAATAAAACAAAAATTACTTAAAATACTATCATTTAAGTATACTTAAATTCCATTTATCACAACCAGAAAATATTACAATGACATAGTAAAATTTTTATTTTTATGCAACTTCACACTGAAAAATAAAATAATAATAAACAACAAACAGAAGATTTCAAAATCTAAGTATAACTACAGGATAACTTTAAAAAAATAGACAAATTAAAAAAAATTCACATACAAATACAATTTCTGTATACTGTGATAAATTCACCAATCCAAAAAAAATGAGATTATAAATTAAATTTATATCACATAATTTCCATTATAAAATAAAGATTAAGGAAAAAATGTAATTTTTAGTTTACATTTATTTTTAAAAATTTGGATGTAAAACACACTTTAATAATATACTATCATTATTTATTGTAATTTATTTTTAGATTAGATAACAGTCACTGATACCCCTGTAAAAACACCGTGGCATACATTTAAAGAACTGCTAATCTAACTTATTACCAAAATTGAAAACCTACCAAATTTTTCTTTCAAAACACAACTTGAATTATTTAATGTTAATCATAAATTTAGGTTGTTAATAAAATATTAGATAATACATTGAAAGTAGTATGAATAAATTACTAACTAATGAAAAATAATACATATAAAAAAATATGTTACAAAAACATTTTATATTTAATATTAGTATGAAAATGCAAGTAAATAAGAGAAAGTATAAATATGAAGTTTAATTCAAAATGTAGAATTTATAACAATATCAATTTAAATTATAAATAATTCATATAACGTTAATTATAATAATTTAAACAAGTTTTATAATTTTTAATTAATCATGTTTGATTAAAACTTTATAAAATCAATATATTAATTCATTGTCACTTGAAAAAAGTATGCAATTCTCAATATTTTAATAATCACGAAAAGTTGCAATTTGTTTATTATATTTTGTGACATGATAAAATTCTTAAAAAAATAATCATGTCCAAAATTATAATTTAATTTCTTATAACTATTTTTTTTTTTTTTTTTTTTGTATAAATGAATATGATAATACTATATATTAAAGAAATAATTAATTTATCAAATAAATTATAAAAAATGTCTATTTTATTAAATCTATACTATATTAAAATTTGAAATACCGGTTTCTATAGGATGTGGTATTTTTACATACTTAAAATATTATTATAAGTAAAGCCCAACATAAATTTAATATATATTATATAAATAAAAATTACGTAATATATATATTTATTTAATTATCTAAAGTTAGTATTGGTTAGTATAATCAACTTATTTGATAATTTTTATAACATTGACATTAATTTCACACTGTAGTGAATTCAAAAATTATTAAATCTTAAACATATAAAACGAATTTTTATATCCAATCACTAAAAAATTCATAATATAAATAGACTTCCATGACATTTGTTGCAAATAGACAAATAATCTTCAGTTCTCAATCTAAATATTCATATGTAGCAGAAACACTCTGAAATAAATTTGAAATATTATACTTGTCATAATTTAAAACATGTCATATAATTATTTTACCTCTAGTTCAGGTTGATTTTCATTTAAATGTGATATATGACAAGATCTGCATAATAAATGAGAATCTAATGGATAACATCTTTTATCTGGTTCATCAGTTAATTGCATTCCACATTCCTATAGTTCATAATTAAGTTGTTTAAAAATTATTTCTTAAAAACTATTTTTTAAAATACTAACCTCACAAATAAAACAATCTACATGAAAATCTTTATCCATTGAAACAACTCGTACAGTTTCCTCGGTGCCCTAAAATAAAGAATTAATCAAAATATAATTTACAAACCAGTAATTGTAATCACAATTAATACTTCGACTGGTGTAATTCCTTTTCCACAAGCAGCGCATTTTGGAGCATATTTTCTAAAAAGTTTAAAAAAAAAATGCTATAAAAATGTTGATTAATTTTTTTCTTTTTTTCTAATAATAATTCAACAACAACAAAATATACTATAAAGTTACAATAAAAACAATATTTTAAATTTTTAAGTACAAACAATTAATTATACTATTGAAAAATTAATACAGTTAATAATTAATAAAATATTAATTTAAAATAAAAACTACCTTTATACAGCTCAGTACCTAACAAAATGGATTATAACTAATTTGAAATTGTAAAAATTAAAAGTATACAACACCTAACATTTAAAATATTCTACTAATAAATATGTTTTTAAAATAAGCAATATATTATTAGTCTAATACTCTTTTAGTAAGTATAAATCATTATATAAGATGTATCTTGATTAAGTAAATATAAATATTATTTTTAGATAATAAATATAAAATACAAAAAACTGATAGGCATACATAAAAAAAACACAAGTGTTGTTAAGTAATTCCTAATAAATCAATAATATTACTTCAATTGTTGCAAATATCAGTCAATAGATTATTTTAATAATTAATAAACAAAATTAAGAGCTTGTATTATACGAATAGTTTTTCAATAAATCAACTGTTATCAGGATTTAATATCACTAGTCATATTTATAAACATTCATAACATTAGTTGGTAGTTTATATAAGATATACAATTTACATATAATACTATAATCTAATTTAATTTAAACTACAAGTCATTTTATTGTTGTTAAATTGCTTAAAAACAACTTATAAAAACAACTCACGAACGTAGTTATGTACTGAAAATTAAAATAAATTAGGATTTTACACTAATCATATGTTAACTAAAACAATATTCAATAAACATGCTCAAAAAATGAAGAAACAACTGAGTATTATCATGAAACACAATTATCAATAACTACAAATATATTTTAGAATTCTCTTATTTAGGTCATCTTTTGTAAAAATTGTACACAGATTTACTTTAAATATATATATATATGTATATATAGTCATTTATAAAATAATAAGTAAAATAAAGTACTATATATAGCTCAATAAAATGTTCAAAATACAATACAAACCTATGGTAATCAGCAACACAGTATATTTTATTATCAATGTCCACTGTAAATGGTATTCCATCCAAACAACCATTGCAAACACAGCATCGAAAACATCCAGGATGAAATGATTTCCCCATAGCTTGTAAAATCATTTCCATAATTAAATGTCCACATATAGAGCATTTTTCAGCTGTTTGTTGAAAACCTATATACTAGAATTATGAAAATATAAATATTTAATACTTTATAATGAGGTGAGTGAATTAAAATATTACTTAATATTATTTTATAATATTATAAAAAATATAAGTTTAATTAAAAAAGAATTGTAAGCAATAAAACATTTCACTGTCATTGAATTATTCATAATAAATACCATGTAATCTTCTTCGCAATATACTCTTCCGTAAACATTATAGAAAGCTTTACCACGAAGAGCACGACCACAAGCACAACATATGAAACAATTAGTATGATACAAGTTTCCCATTGCTTGACAAGCTTGACCAGCACCAGTTACTTTATTTCCACAAGTGTGACATATTCCTACATGAAAAATATTTAATTATGTAAAAGCGTTCAAACACTTTACTTTAAATTAATAAATAAATAATATTAACCAAAATATTCTCCTCCAACAGCAACTTCTTGAGTTTCCATTTGTTCTTCTAGCTGTCTAGTTAGTTCTTCAATTTTCTTTTCAGCTTCTGTTGGACCCTAAAATTAAAAATATGTATTAATTAGGGCTATAAAATACCATTTCTAATTATATATATACAAATTATTTAGTTATACATATTTTACAAAATTACTATGGCAGTAGTTGTTAAAAAATACTATGAAGTTCTAACATTTAAGTAAACATTTTAATTGACTTATAAATCAAATGTTTTTTATTATTTAAATTACCATTGGCCGTGGCGGAGTAACATTGTATGGTAAAAGATTTTTAGCTGGTTGTTTAATTTTCATGGGTAAGGATGGTATTGTTGATGATTGTGTTGATGTACCATGGTTTATTGATGTACCATGGTGTGTTGGTGATCCTTGTTGATATGCTGATGCTGTTTGAAAAATTTTGGGCATGGTGTTATGTTGTTTTTGAGATCTTGATTCAGCAAGTGATGGTTGCCCTACTACACACATTTGTGATGCTATAGTTGTTGACTTTGGTATCACTGGATCTTCAGAAAAACTGACATTACTAGCTGAACTATACGATCTCATGTTATGAGAACTTGTTTGAGTTGAATAATCTGAAAATGTTTTAATTCCTTGTGGAACTGTAGTAGGTATAGGTTTTATATATGGTGTAGCATGCTGAGCAGGATATCGGCTAATATGATCAATAGGTTGAGTAGACACTTGAGGCCCTGGTTTGGCTGGTTCATAAAAATTTGAATTTTTGTTGGTTTCTGATATAGTTTCATATACAGGTGGTGCTTCATAAGGCGGAACTTCTTTTCCCATCGGTGGAATATATTTGGGGTAGTTGACTGGAACTTGAGGTTGAGCTTTACGATAAGTTGATTCATACAATGCTGATGAACCTTCACAAGAAACTATACTAGTTCTAGGACTGGAATGTCTAGAGTCTTGAGATCCACCACTAGAATGTGAACCCGGTCTAGGTCTTTGATGGTAATAAGTAGGAGTTTGAGTTAAACTGCGACCACCATTATAAAAATCAACATTTTCATATAGAGGGGATGATTTTAATTCATGACTTATAGATCCCATACCAGCACGAGGACTTGGTGAATTTCTATTACTTATTGATGTACTGTATGGTGGAGGACTTGATAATGCAGGTTTTAATCCCATGTTGTTTCTAGGATATTTACCTTGATCAATACTGGAATGTAAATTGTTAGTACCATTCATGCTATCAATTGAGTTATTACTTTGCAATCTATCTGAAGGATTAGATAAATCTATTGATTTAAATGGGAATAATTTGGAATGTGTTGGAGATTTTTGATCACTAACTTTTAAATTTGAAACACAATTTAGTATATAATTATTTATATCTTGATCAGTTAATACAGCCGGTTTACTGGAGTTCATTGAATCAGATACTCTGTCGTTCATGATTCTTGATTCAGTTTTAACTAAAATTTTCCCATAACCAATATTTGGTAATAATTTTTCATTTTTTTTTTCTGGACTTGTTTTTTCATTTGTACTTGATGAATAGTTATAATTTTGACGTTTGTCCATAATTATGTCACTGAAAAAATATGAATTTTTATTACAATTTGTTAATTAAGTTATTTACTAAAATAACAATTAAAATATGGACATCAAATCACTTAATATCAGATTTTGTTAAAGGACAAAAACATTCAAAACTGATTAACTTGGAATATTTTTTGGCTAATTGAATTTTGTTACATTTAAAAATTATAGATAGGACGAAATAATTTAAATATTATTATAAATGTATCACTAGAGTTTAATTATTTTATTTCATGAAATTTCTTGATTTAATAATATTCATTTCAAAAAATAACTATACCATTGTTTATTTTATGAAAATAAATAAGTTTATTCACATTATTAAAATTTACAAAAAAAAAAAAAAAAAATTGTTAATATACACAGTAAAAATGTTAGATTAATAAAAACATACTGGTAGTAATTCAAATATTATTAAAATTATTTTAGACAAATATTAAAACTCATTAGAAGCTGTAAAGCGCTTAAATTGCATGTGAAGTATTATACCAATTATAAACAGATGGATATTTTTCTCAGATAACATTAATATTGATCAAGTTATTATATATATATATATTTAACCGTTAAGCAATGTTATTGATTATTCTTGGTATATAAGATTAGAAGAACTATACATAATGATTCAACATATATATTTAAGATTATGCTTTAATTAAATGTTTACTGAAATAAATAGGAATCATTAATCTGTCAAATCTAATTTCATTAGAACTCTACCAGTTTAAGTATAATTTGTTTAATATAAAAAAATTTATAAAATATAATCAATGAGTAATAAATTACAATTTATACCTTAATATTTATTATCTTGAATATTTCAAAATGATTGATGATTTTTTTAATTTTATTTATTTAGGTACATAAATATTATTATAATTGTTATTTCAATTAATGATTGTTGTATATTAATTTGATGGCCTTATAAAAATGTTAATAACAATAATAAAGCAATATATCATGATGTGTACAATTTTTAGTAGCCTCCTATCTAAAGTCAACTTTAAATGTAAATACATTTAATAAGAACTAATTAATTTAATAGTTAAATTTTCAATTAAGTAATTTATGGGGGAAATTTATAATTATTAAATAATTTTAGATACATGAGTTTCCACTTGTGATTAGTGGGGTGATTACTTAAGTTTTAATTTTTATAATGTACTTATGTATCAACATAATAAACATACATCGGTATTTAAATTTTTAAATTTTAAGAATAAATAAAAACACTTAGGTGGTTAAAAAAATAAAAGATCAGAATAAATAAATAGTCAAAATAAATCGAGGAACAAATGAACTTCAAAAGTTCATGTAACTTATGTAAATGCAATAATTATAAGTTCTTTGTTATTGCAAAAAAAAAAATAATAAAATTAATAAAAAGGGAAATAATAACTATAAATTCTTTGTTAGTAAATATACCTATGTTATAAAATTGGAAATATATTATACCTTTTACCTGAATAAAAAGTAAAAACCATACATTTGCTGGACTAATTAATAAATTTTATTGCTTACAATCATGGTTAATTTAAAAAGTCATAAAATAGTATGGTCTAGAGCAATAGTAGACCTTTTGGATCCTTGGGCCACATTCACAAATTAAAAAGAGTTTACGAACCAGACAATACAAAATCTGATAAGATATTCAATGAAATTTCCTAGTTTTGGAATTTAACGCAGGCAATATAAAAGAGACGTGTAGGCCGCATCCGGCTTGTAGACCGCTGATTGCCGAAAACTGCACTAGAGTAAAAGCTATTTAGTTAGTTCAATAAAATTATGTAAACTGATTAATCATGGGTACAGCAGTTTGAAGAATATTACTTTTCAATTAAATCAAAAATTATTAGATTATTTTATATTATTGATGATAATACTACTATAACTCTCAGAACTCTGAACCGATGTAGAAACATAAAACATCAACTAAATAAACAATGATAATATCAATTTCCTGATATTCAAAAATTTCAAACAATATAATATATATTTTTTTTAGAATAAATCTAAATTAAAAAATGAAAACAAAAATATGATAAAATAATAGGTTTTACACCAAAAAGCACTAGTTGACTGATGGATATTAACTTTCAGATAAAAACCTATTGAGGCAACATAATGTTGTGAACGGGCCAATGAATGGATAACGCAATAGACTGGCTGGATCGAAACACTTGAGAGTGCGTCTAGAGAGAGAATTGAAGGCACGGGGCTGCTCCGAGTTATGAAATATAGGACAAAAACCGTTAGCGACGACAAGACTTTGTTCGAAAACGATTCCGTAGAACGGAATCGTTGTTGATGAGCAGTACGAAAGAATCGACAGCACTGGCAACACCATATAAAGTCACAATGTTACCGCAATAAACTGCCGTTACCTGTGTCTCGAGCAGACGATTGACTGCGACGGCGGTTACATGCATAGTATTCGAACGAAGCCGGTTGACATGAACGGACGACGAGCATGGGTCAAGACGGCGGCAAGGCGAACGCGATCCTTCATCCGTCGGCGTTGCAAGCTGCAAGCAAACGGCACGACGCAGGGTCAACGATTGGTGCACCCGGGGCAAGACAATATCAGGACCACCGAACCGGACCAACGACGAATATAACAACAATAATAACAATAACAACAACGATAATAACAATACGAGGACGAGTGTGACTGTGTGCGACTCGGTGCGCGTGCGTGTGTACGTGCTGCGAGTGAGTGATATGATATTGTAATCACGAAACATCCGCGAGTCGGCCGAGGTGGGGGAGCGATCGGTACGGGACGGCGGGACGGGGCGAAAGGCGAAGGTCGGAGGGGCGGCGCGCAGGTGAGTAATGAAAGCGTCCGGTGGCGGTGGTGGTGACGGGTGAAGGGGGGGGGGGGGAACGCGGACGCTCTCACGGCAATACACGGTAACGTGAAGCGGTGAAGAGAAGAGAGAGAGAAAAAAAAAAGAGAAGAATCGAACGGGCAGGTGCCACCGCCGCCGACCAATGTGACCAACCCGAGCCCGGGGCCGGCGACCGTGTCGGGATGGTTGGCACCGTGCGTCGAAAACGTACGTACCATTATCGTAAAAATATTAAAATAATGATCAATCAATCGTCGTGTAATTACGAATTACACTTATCCGCGTTATATCAAGATACGCGTACGTCGGTCGTAAATGTTATCGCGCGATTTTTCGATAACAGATTTTTTTTTTCTACCGGTGTTCCGCGCATTCTTACGGTAGAAACGAATCGGTTACCGTGTTAATAATTATTAATAGGTGCCTTTATTTCTACGGACGGAAGACTAATGTTCGTCTACGAATAGGTGACGCGTTCCGATTACACTACGATTATTTATCTCGCCCGTTGCTGTATCAGTATATTGTATTGGGATCCCTAAAATGGGATTTTTTTTTCATTTTTCCTTATAACATATTGTAATAAATAAAAACACTATAGGTATCCTCCAAATGGTAGTCGTTCTGTTTCGATCTCGTTGTACAATGCCTGAACGTAAATGATTGAATTTCGGATGTTTTCTAACCGCTTACTAATTTTGTCAGATATCGGTTACCCGTTTCAACAAATTTCATAGTAGAATGTTCTGCGGACTAATTTCTATGGAAAAAACCTAACCGTCGCGGGACGCTTGGCAGATGTGAAACATCGAAACTATTTATTAATCGCATAAACGCGTTGTGCTGTAATCTCCGAAATTACGGACGTCGTTGAACGTATTAAATGAGGCAACGTACATATTAACTCCTTCCGGCATAGTGAAGTAGTATTGTTGACCACTTAATTTATAGTTAAAATGAATTTTACAAAAAAAATAAATATTGGTCAAATGTGGGTCGAATTTTAATTTGTTGCCCTGTACTGAAAACAGCCTATAGTACGCAAATTCATAACGCGTTGAGGGAGAGGGATCGCCACGCCAATGGCCGATCTTACCCGCTGTATAAAATGTTTCACATAAAAATCCTTTTTCGAAACTCACCTTTACGCTGACATGCATGTTTTAGCTACAAAATTTGATAGTGGACTGCAGTCCAACGACAACATTCGTTTTTATTTTCGATGTCTATTCCATCCGATTGTTTTCGTTTTCATATTTACAACGACCTAATATTATTATCGTAGTAGGTACTCCATACTCGTATTATCGAAAAACGCATTATAATCAATTACATGTTAAAACTACGTTTTTATTATTATAACGGAGGCCGTATCATACTAATGAGTACACAAAAAATTGTAAAATCGGCTATGCTATTCGCAGCGGTTTTTAATACGATTATCAAACAAAAACAATTTTAATATCAAAACAATTACATTTGAAGTATTTGTTTAACATCTTGGTTTTATATACATAATATATTGAATAATACAACATTGTTAAACTGGTAAAATGTAAACCTGGAAAAAAAAAATAAACAAAAATATGTTACGCGATATTGGCGTTTGACTAAGCACGAATCGTCACGAAAAATAAAATAAGAATTATTAAAATTAAATAAATCTAGTTACCTAACCGGGTTTGATTTTTGAAAAAAATATGCCTACCTAACAATTGTAATTTATTGGTGGTCTCATTAAAAATAACTTTTATCTAGTACTGTAAAAGCATACCTAAATAATTCAAGTAATTATTTTAACATTCATTTTAACATATTTTAACATTATATTGTCGACATTTACTGAATTTTTTCTCCCTTGCTAAAAAAAACGCAATTGAAGAAATAATTATTAGAAACCAATTAATATAGGTTAGTCTAATGAGCGTTTAAAATTGAGTAAAACCGAGCATGAAGTTAACGAAAAATATAAGAGGTACGAAGGTATGCGTTGTGTCTCATATATCACAATTCGATTTATTTAATAAATCATATGTCTAAAAACATGATAATTACAGTGTAAAATCAAACAAATTCCGAAGTATTAAAAGTATGTAGTGTCCACAGGGCTTAGAGCAGGAAAAATGAAAAGGGACTCGGTCGCCATATCTCCAATAACACTTAATAAGTGTCTTCTTTACATATCTCTAAAACATTAACTAGAACATTCATAAGTTTGATCAAAATAATCACCAACATTAAAAACTTCAAATTAGTCATAAGTTTATAAAAAGTTAAAAATGTTTTGTTTTATTATCTTTTACTCCGCCTCGTCGTCGGTCGACCGTAGCCAATACTGAGAAACCGTATGAGCCGTATGAAAAACAGTGTTGTATACAAACAATAACTAACTTCTATTGAATATTAACCACTCTTGTATAACTAATAATCACATTAAAGATTTCAAAATAGTGTAGGGATAATAGTACTCACTGCGTTTTTTCACCACTTTAAGTGCTGACAATCCAATAATATATAATAATATATAATAATTGTCCAGTCTTGTAAAAAATACTTTTGAAAAAGTATTAAAATACTAATACTAGTATTCGAATAAAATAGTATTAAAAATACTTATAAAATACTATTATAAAAATGTACTTCACGAATACTCACTAAGTATTTGAATACAAATACAAGTATTTTTTTTAAATTTTATTTTACAATTTTACATTATCTAATATATCTATCGTAATAATATACTACGTTTATATGATAGCGTTAAAACGGTTTGAAATTTAACAGTTTTAAAATTAGTAATATTATAGTAATATCTTATTATTTTATTACTTATTAGATTCATCAATAATAACCGAATATTATTCTTAGAAATAGGAACAATTATTAGGATAGAGAATTATTATGATTATACAATTATTAAAACGAACTTTGTGGTATTTAAATACAAGTATTTACAAATTGTTAAAAATACTTTTAAAAAGTATTCAAAATACTTAAAAAATACTTTAAAAAAATTGTATTTAGAATACCAAAAAATACTTCAAAAAGTATTTTAATACATGTATTCAAATACTTGTATTCGAATACTTTACAAGACTGTAATTGTCCGTGTTTACAACATAGCTATCTTTGGAATGGACTGGACATATAAAAATGTTAAACAATCTAGAATTTGAAACGCAAGGAAATCACAAATGAGTAAGTTCGTGAGTCATGACGTGTGTCATTCGGGCGGAGTGTAGAAATGCAGAAAAATACAATGCACTCTAGTAACAACAAATATAGAACACACCTGTTGCACTCAGTTGCTGTAATGGTAAGCGTCACGGAGGACATGTTTGGGTCATCGTGCGGACATACGAAAGATAAATGGTAATAACTAAACAGTTTTGATATAAAATATACATTTATATATACACACATAGGTGCTCTAGTAGTAACCAGTAATGACAACGTGGACAATGACGAAACGGGTGGGGAAGGATATATGAAAATGAAAAAAAAAAACTTGTCTTCCGCGGAATTCATCGAACGCGCGTGTTTGATCTGTCGGCCTCACCGCTTTAGCCGGTAGCCCACGTAAAAATACATGCGTGACGCAATATCCACCCGGCGGGTAACGGAATGTTACGAAAAGAGCGCAAGATTTTCATGCGACGAACAGTCGTTTTTCCTCGCATTCAATTTTCTCGTTTTCTCGCGGTCGTCGTCGTACGACCACAATGCTTCACTGTCGCCATTAAAGCGCACGATTCGACTTGAATAAAATCGTTGCAAGACACGGTGGAAGGACGATGCAACTGGTGCGACAGCACCAGGTCCCGCGCTTATGCAGGCCCCGCGTCTTGGATGTGAATTCAAAAATATTGAATTCGTCTAAGGAAAAATGTGTATAATTTTTATTTCATTTCCCCGTAACAAAACAGCAGATAACACTTTAATTGTGTTCATCATTAAAGAAGTCGTAGTGCTCTATAACGGAACGAATAATTATTTTTCCCAAAAAATACAGTCTTACTTACAAGTTTATTATTGACAATCACTTGCCTCGTTGACTCACGTACATAATATACTTATGTATAGTTTAACCCGCGTTCGTATAAAAACTTCGTTCGTACACTATAATCGTCTAGCTACAATATAATCGAAGTACTAATAAACTAATATCGTTAGCAGTATTATAGACTACAACAACCTTAAAATAGACACCTTGTTTTTTAACACATTTGTATTTTCCTATTGTTATAAAAGTTGAATTTAAATGTAGGTACATTCTGTTTAACTAATGTTTTTTTTTATCTTATTAATATCTCGACTACTGTAGGTCGATAATTATTATAATTTACAAATTAATTAATTAGGCTCGGATATTTATGCAATTAAAATTACTGTAATATGTATGCGTTTATGCACTAAAAAAAATTTTAAAAAATAGTATTAAAAATTAAAAATTCATTATAATTTATAAATATAAGTATTTCATTTTTATTAGTTATTATTTGTATATATTTTTTGTATTACATAATAATTTACAATATAAGTGTTAAGAGTTTTTTAATTCTATCAAACTTTAGTTCAAAAATATTTGGGATAAGTACAATTATAAAGATCTATAATTTATCATTTATTTACCCGTCAATTTAAATAATTTTTAAAAACGTTAAAAAATGTACTTAAATATGCAATTATATTCTTAAATTCCCAAAAAAATGCATTTAAAATATACAACCATAACATTTGGAAAAATATGCAAAAAAAAATAGAATACTATTTTTGTTTTACATATTTTTATTGTTATGTATTAATATTATATATTGTTACATATTATGTATATTGTTTTGAATCAAATAATATATTATTGAATTATATATTATATGAATGTTTGTGGTTTTTTCAAATATGGTTTTGAACGTTTTCCGCACACGTCCGATCTCGCCGTTTTCGATTTTGGTCGATACAAGATGGTAATGGATTTCTAAATCCACGTTTGGCATCGATGATGTTTATTCCGTACGCCTGTAAAGTATAGACGTTTTATTTCCCGACAGATATTTCACACCGATTGCACGCGCTGACGCGTTGGCACGTATGCACGTGTATATAAATAATGTATATATGTTGTGTAAAATCCGTATGAGCAGATCTCGGATTACAATCATATACACGCGTATACTATATTATAATATGTTATACCTCTGCGCCATTGAATAACAAAAGTACTTTGTTTTAATCGCGGTTTCAGGCGTTTCGGTTCTATCGCAGTGAAAGGAAACCCGCTTTAATGCCACCCGTACACCTATGAGGAAAATTTTAATATTTCTTACGCTATCGTCGCCTGTAATACGAAACATAATATCATGTAGGTAGCTATGAAAGTAAGACGCATAGCTGAAGTAGATATGTACACACACTTTCTAAAAACTAGCGAATCTATAGATGGTTATAGTCAGCCGCGGAATACTACCGAGCGTTATGTAGTAACGTTTATCGTCAACGTATAGAGTTGGTTTTTATTTTACACAGTTACAATTTTTTAAAAAAAAAATTGTTTCCACCGTTTTCGACTTGTTCGTGTACTCACCTACCTAATGCAGTGGCGCACAAAACAGGCGCGGATACAAGTAAAGGCCATGAAAGCGAAGGCCTCCCCCAAATATCAAGAAACAAAACGAAAAGTTATAATGTTATGTATATGTCAAGCAATGTTAAAAATTATATTTTTTCTACAACAACTATGTATCGACATGTTTTCAAAAACCAAAAGAAAAATAGATTTCGTTCTATAATTTTTAATAATTGGTATCGTTAATACTATTGTAAATAGTTATTTGCAAATTAGGGAATAATGTTTGGTTTTCTGAGAAAACTATAACATCGAATAAAGTTTCGAATTTTGGGGGTTTATTGACATATTTTGGAGGGCGAAGCTCTCCTTCTCCCCCCCCCCCCCCCCCGATGACCACCTATAAATAAAGTTTTTTTTTTTAATTTGTAAAATGTTTGTAGCGCATAATATATAAGATATAAAAAGTATTTATAAAATGTTATTTTTCGTCAAATTCACGTTATCAATTCATCATTTAGATAAAACGAATAGGTACCTAAATATATAATTTAAACGTTTATCCAAGCACAATATTTGTTGAAATGATTATTTGGTTCAAAGTTACAAAGTATATCAACATTAATCATATTTATAACATACACATTGCCTATACAAGTATTAAAAAGTCTAATTCTGTCCAGCTGATAATATACTATAAATACTTTATTTATTGAACTAAATTATTTTCCTCATTGAACACTACAAAAAATGTGTACCATTAGATTGAGCGTATAAATATGTAAAGTTAATATTTGCCGTCGTGCCATTACAATGTGATAATCAGCGTGCACAAAATTATACGTTGACCAACATTTATTGCATGTTGACAAGTTATGCAATATTAAGTGCACAATGTCTGAGAGTATAACTACGTATATCCTATAAATTGTGACGAAATTAAATGTTTAGATGATAAATTAGAAGAAATTGCTGAAGTTGAGGGATTAAACGTATTTTCGGTAGTCTGTATTAATTGGTTATCTAGATCATCTTCATTATGAGTGATCGGATTGAGTTGGGTGTATTCGTTTTAAATTTTATATTATAAATTTAAAAAGATACAAAAATTGTGAAATTAGTATTTATTACAGCTTAATATTATAAAATACATATAATAAATAATAGTCTTATTTTCAAGAAAACGCACGGAACATGGAAAGGCATTTCTATAAAATATGTGAAATGCAGTTATTTAAAATTTAAATTAATAAGCTAAGCTCTTTCAAATAATTCCAAAGAGAAAGGGTAAACAAATAAATAATTCCGTGTACCTAATTTAAAAGTTCTCGAAACCCTTATTAAAAAATTATAATTTTTAAGTACCTACCTTTTAAATTTTTGTCGTGTTCCGTAATATTTATAATCCTTTTTACATATTTGACACTTAATAGTTCTATTATTAGTATGTTTTTCAAAATGATCCCATACAACGGAACGTTGTTTACAGCTCGGTCTCATATTTAAATAAATTAAGAAAATACTTCTGAAATTTAATACTTTTGAAATTATCGAAAAATAACGAAATATACGATTGTCAACTGTTAACTGCTAAAATGCTGTTTATGGCTTTGGCTTACAAGATTGTTAAACAATTATATTTGGAAAAATCCAATCAAAAATCGTCAACATGTCCCTTTTAATAATAAACAGTAAAATGGTGATTTGCGGTAGCAGAATTTATTTACAACGTGCCTATGAATAAAAGTATTTTTGATAAAAATAATAAACGTGTATATTGTTTCATTTATAAACATACATCGCATTGCCACATGTCTGTATTTATTTATACAACCGAGTTAGAATGTAGAAATGACTAAAAACAAAACTATCACAAATTAAAAAATAAAAACATCAGATAAGGTGATAGCCGGCTTGACCATCATAATTGAAATTTAAAAATTTCACATTTCACACCTTATTGATCTTTTATAAGTTCATAACCAATGAGAGAATCAGAACTCAGTAGTTTAGCCTTTTCAGGACTAAAGTAGATAGGTAATTAACTAATAAATACATATAATCATAAATATGTACTACATTGAAAATTGTAATGTCATATGTGTACCATTTTTCAGATTTTAAAATGTACTAAATCAATTACCAGACATTAATTCAAAACATTTCAAAATTCGATTACTGAACTCATGAGTAATCGAATGATTTCAATAATTGAAATATTAGTAATCCAGACATTTTTATAATCGCGAAATGTCTCGAAATAATAATTTAAAATGTTCAATTGAAATATTAATAATCGAGATAAACGTTCTGAGAAATTTTTGTTGTTTTGTAGTTGAGTAATTCAAAAATTATAGCTATAAATTTATGTCAAACTTTAAAATATAAATAACTAAGAATAACCATATACCTATCAATATTTGTCTAACGACCAGTCCCACGAGTATATAGTACGAGTTGAAAATACAGACTCAAAATCAACAACTAGTATTTACTTATTCGATTATGAAGATTAAAAATAGTATTCCTCCCTCCCTCCTTCGTTCCATGAAAATCATAAGAAATGTTTTTTCATTCGATATACATTTCGAGTTCAAATATTGATTATTTTTAAAATAAACGAGATATCACTCGAAATAATCTCTCGAGTTTATAATCGAATTATTATTTTGATAATCGAGATATTACTCGAAATAATATAGGACCCTGAATAAAACGGAAAATTATCCAATATGGAATTTTTCTATGGTCCCGGCACGTTCCTACAGTTTTATATAGACGCTGAAACTCAATAAAACGGAACCTTCTTAACGCGGAAACCGAACGATTTTGTAAGTCCTATGCAAGTAAAAACCTTGCGTAAACCGGAAAAATGACACGCGCGTGAGTACTATAAACCAAAAATAAGGTATAAAATATAGATATGTACATTGTTGTATGTACATCGTTAAATAGAAATAGATAAAGAAGATAAAAATTTTCTATACATATTCGTACAATATATGTATACAATGCATATTATCACATAAACGATACGAACTTTCTTCTTTGTAACTGTGATATAGTCATACACCAACAGTCGTACGTACACTTTTAATTTTATCAATTGTATTAAATATTAAAATGTTAAAATATAAGTGTCTATGAAAAATATCAACTGATTGATATGAATATAAAAAGATAGTTGAATAATCCGGAATTTTTCCGTTTTATTGAATAAAGCAGAAAATTGCTTAAAGCGGAATTTTTTGTTGGTCCCATGCGATTTCCATGCCGTTTTAGGCAGTTTTCATTGTATATTAAATTAAATACACTTTCATAAACCATTATGTTTTAGAACTTTAGAACATAAAAAAGGCATTTTTATATGATAAGAATACTCATTTAACGTTGCTCTCCAGAAAAAATGATTTTTCGGCTTAGCTGCTGGTTTGAAACGCATCAATTTTGTTTAGAAATTATTGATAAAGAATAATAATAGAACTTTAGTTAACTCGCAAATAAACAATTCATATTTATCTTAATAGCTAAGCCACTTTTATGAACGATTGCCATTGATTATTGACTTACGATAATTTGTTCTAAAACAATTCTAATGCATAACAAAGCAATATAAATTCCTATTACATCCAATAAACCGAGTAATTACATATAGGTATGTTAAAATCATTCAAAATATATTTCAGTTAAATAAAATATACTGTTTATAAATCTACTATATTTTAAGACAAGTTAAAAGCCTTTAACTAGCGGTTTTATGGCCAATTGATAATTTTATTGACTTCTTCTTTTGTCTCAAGTGTTACACGAATCGACATGTTTAAAAATAATTTCATAAGAACAATATTATTTGATTTCAATAATCATTAAGTTACTATAATATAGACATAACAATATAGATGTATAGTGTCTTTAAAGTGACATAGGTATTTAATATTTTTAATATTTTTGGACAGGAGAAATGTTATAATCATGTGATTTGCTAGAACCTTCTACTAACATACCTACCTCACAATAAGATGGAAATATATGATTTTAAAATTTATTAAAAATTAAAATTTATAGATTCTTGAAATCACTAATAAAGTTTTCAACTGTTGTTTTAAATGCTGAGTTATAGGAATTAAGAACAGAAACTCGAGAATGTAGCACCCATAATCATCAGAAACAAACATAAAAAATGATCTTCCTAAATTATAAATTGAAAAATAATAATTTATTTAGTAGGTGTGAATCAAAAAATCATTTTGGTTTTGAAATAATTCATACATATACATATATTATGTACGAAAAAATTCAGTTTTGAATGTAATTAAAATATTTATTTTTTTTTCATCTCCTTAGAATAGGAACTTCTTTGTAACGGAAAAGTTTGTCTTGGGCGATTTTATTATAATTTTAATTATACTGTACTCACAGCCCCCCCCCCATACAATTTCGGGCCCCTAGACTAAATGGTTGTTCCGGCCCTTTATAAAACTTCCAAAAATACAATTTACTATTTATATATATATAAAACAATTTTAGGAATAATATTTGTTTTTTCATTATACTAATTCAAATTCAAGATTCATAAGCATTTCAACATTTTTATTTTATTAGTCTATTTTATTTTTTTTATTACAATATTATTTAAATTAAAAAAGAAAAAACAAGTACCTATATTTTAATTTATATTTAATATATTTTTTTAAGTTAAAATTTTATTTTGCGGGCTTTGAGCTCAGCGAACTCAATAATGATATCATCAAAATCGATGCACTTAGCCGAGCTCTCACTAAAGAAAATAACAATGCGTTTAATGACATTGTCAACCGGAGGCTGGAAGTGCTAATGAGCTTTGACTTAAACCCTGCGAAGCAACTGGTGCAAGCTATGCAACACAACGATGCGGATATACGGCAAATCATAAGAACCTTGACAGGAGGAAACCCGGATAAACAAATTAAACAAAATTATGTTTTGGTAAACGGTCTCGTGCATCGACGACTGAGGACCCCAGCGGAGAGAGAAGACTGTGGTTCGCGCCGCGAGCGATGCCAAAGAGTCTTGTGATTCAAAACCATGACCAAGCGGGTCACTTTGCACTGGATCATACTTGTGCGAGAATAATGAACTCATATTATTTTCCCAAGATGAAGTGTTATGTACGACAGCATATAAGCATGTGCATACCTTGCGCAGTATCTAAGGTACCCAGAGATCCTGGACCAGGATTTCTGCATCCAATCGAGCCGGGAAAACGACCATTTGAGACAGTACACGTAGATCATTTAGGGCCATTTACTACATCAGAACGTGGTAATTCATTCATCTTTGTGTTAATAGATGATCTCACTAAGTTCGTAAAAATGTATGCAGTAAAAAATACATCCACGGCGGGAGTTATAGCAAGTTTGGACAAACTCCATGATCAATACGGGTTGATGAAACGCCTTATAAGTGATCGGGGAAGGCATTCACGTCGGGTAGCTTTCGGAGGTATTGTGTCCAACTTGGTATCATCCACTATGTAACGGCGGTACGTCACCCCAGAGCGAATGACCAGGTAGAGCGAGTGAACGACACGCTTGTGTCAGCTATAATGACGTCATGTCCCACAAAGCGTTATCGGGACCGTCAGTTACCACACATCGAACTAGTAATGTACACCGCCGTCAACAGTACAACTGGATATATCCCCTTTCAGTTACTCCATGGATTTACTCCAATTCTGACGAATGGTTGAGTGGCTAGTTTGACTGATATTGAGACAGAACGGCAACCTATAGATAAATGGAGGGAGGAGGGCGTGAGCGAATTCGGATTGCTCAACAAAAATGGGTCACTCAACATAACCGATATCACTTCGAAAGACGATTGACAGTAGTCGACCTCGTATTCTTAAGGACACCTGCAGTATCGACTGGCATGTCAACAAAACTCCAACCCAAGTATCGTGGACCCTTGTTAGTTAGTGCTGCCAAGCCGGCAGATTAAAAAAGTGTCAGATTAGCGAGGTCTTATTATATAATGAGTATAACAATTTTTAACCAAAATCTGAAAATGCAATTATATCTATATGTAGCTACGTTTAAAAATATGATCTAAAACCATGATTACATATAAAAATTTAAAAAATAACAGGACACTTATTACATATTATCTGTTATGCGGTTTTATACAGACAATTTCAATGATATATTAAAAACTACTAAAATCAATTTTAAAATAATGTTAAAACGCGATTCTTTACTCTACTGGTCATCGATAAAGTAGATTAGAAAATCGGTTTTACATGAATTAATGAATCAACACAGAGACGGATTCACAATTAAAAGACTGTGAGTCAGGTTATTTAAAGTAGCCATTTATTAAAACTGTAACTGGATTATAAATGTAAGTACGGTACTTAAAGTACCTATACTTTGTAATAAAAAAAAAAAAAAAAACACAAATAATATAGTTATATTTGTTTTAAATTTAAAATGCCAACTATTTTAACTGTGGGTCTCATTACTGTTAACGTTCAAAAGGGTAGTATAACAAAAAGTGTGCAATACAAAAAAGTATATATGTACATATTAGCCTCTGGGAGAAAACTCAAAACGAGATAGTGTACATTTAACATTATATTTATATAAATATATCTGGCTAGGAATGGAAATGCGTATTATCTAAAATTAAAAAATTATATTTTCCTATCAAGATATTAATATTGTTTGTATACGTATCGGTGAATTATATTTAAGTGACGGAGTATTGTAAAAATATATAGGTACACTCGTTGTTTTAAATAACGACCAGTAGTTGTTACGTTTTTAAATTTTCTATGGTAGGTACCTAAAACGAACAGAGCCCTAAAAGCTCCGCGGAACACAGTTTAGTAATCGCTGCCTTAGTCATATAAGAATAAGTATAAGAGGTCATTCTAATAATAATGGAAATTTTATTTCTTTATTAGAAGATAGATGTCTAAATGTTCCATATTTAAGATATTGGGTACAATAGAAAAATAACTGATTTAGTTCAGATATTCTGATTGAACTAGGCATTTAAAATAATATCATTAAAAGTACAACGTGAACTTGTGAAATTAATAAAAAAATTAGAATATTTCTCTATAATTACTGATTTAACTACTGATATTTTTTCTCCAGTGTAATTTTTCTTATGCATTCGCTATGTAGATTCAAATTTTGAAATTTATAATAAACCTATTTACTGGTTTATATTATACATCTGATAGTGAAGTGTTAATAATTTTTAATACAATAAAAGATATATTATCATGATTCATTTTATCTACATCAAATTTAATAGACCTCTATTTTGATGGAGTTGTCAATATGTCTTGGAAATTTAAAATAATCAACCAAAAAATCGTTTTGAACACTCAAATAATCATTCATTTGATTTAGCATTACAAGAAATTGTACAAAAAAAATATGGTATGTGTGATAACTTCACTATGGTCAGATATATCAATTACTATTCTTGTATCTGATAAGAGAAAAAGTATGAAAACATAATATTAGTCATGTAAAAGGTACTCTGAATGTGGTGGTTTAAAACAAAATCTACTTTCATTTTGTCCAAGTAGATGATCTATAAGGGTTAAAAGTTTAACAATATTTTAAGATAACTGTAGCTGAGCTCAAAAAATATTAGATAAAATAATTTCAGGGAATGTTTCTATAACAGATGGAAAATCAACATTAAGAGAATATGTAAACAAATTTAAAAAACTGAAAACAATATTTTTTTTTTTTTAGCAAACTACTATGATCCAGTAGAACATTTGGCAAAAGTGTTACAAAATCCTTAATTTTGTGTATCTCAATCCATTAAAGCTGTAGATACATTGAAGAAAACATTACTATTATTCAGAACTAATAAAAAGTTTGATAAGATATTAAACACTATCCATTTACATGCTGAAATATGTTTATTGAAACCACTTGACGACACTAGGATCATCCAAAAAGACTTCATTATACAAATAACCTATTAAAAAATCACCAATATGTCAATGTATTTTATGTTTTATTTAGATTTATAAATGTATAAATATAATGTATTTATATTAAAATAATATTAATACATTTGTATAATTATTATATTATAATATACTTCTTATACCAACATTAAAAATTAAATATATTAAGAAAAGTTTTCTGTTATCAATCACAAATAAATTTATTAGAGTTAATAAGTTTTTCTTATGTTTTGTCCCTCGTGAAAAATAGCTCCTGCACCATTGGAAAAATTAGTCGTTTCACATAGGAATAATTTATATTAATAGAAGAAATTATTCAAAATGAATTCTTATAAGATGGATACATTAAGACAAATAAATACTTTGGCTATTATTTATTATTATCTAAAGTGTATTGATATAAGATATTATTTTAAAATCTGTTTGAACATTCAAAATATTGTAACGATTATTTTATTGATATATTATTAATAAAAAAATTAATATTATATATTTTATTTTGGTAGTGTAACTCTTTCAAAATTGAATTAATGTAAATGTTATTTCGGGTATTTAATATTTATAAGTCTGTATTAAAATCAAAATGTATACTATGGTTATTTTTTAAAATATGTTTACTGAAATTTGAATTAGTAGTAATCATTTTTTTTAATTTATTTCAAACAAGTCTATGTATATTATATCTTATTTTATAACTTATATTTATCTTAGCAATATAAAATGTATTACAATTAAATTAAATTTTATATATACCAGCATTTTCAAAAACAAGGGAATTTGTTGAGAATTTATTAGTTCTATTATTTTTGATTAAATTATAATTAATCTTAAAAGCAAATTTTACATTATTTGTACTATTGTTTAGAATTTTAGAAAATTTGACAAATATATTATTTTATACTACAAAAATTATTTCTATGGTTATACTGCAGATAATATTGAGCTCATGTTGATAATATAGAGACTATATTATTAACATAAGCTATATATTATAGCCCATAGAAATAATTTAAATTATTTATCAATTCATTTCAATAATCACCCACATCTATTGACTTTCCAGATTATTAAAAATCATTTAGAAAATATAAATCAAATAATATATGGCGTTATAAACACATTACAAAACCTACTAAGTTACTAGTTTAAATTAACTTTTATTTGATACTTATGTAGAATTTCGAGTTGTGTTTATTAACACTTTTAATTTAACATCCACATACAATCACACAATCATACAAACATCTTTTTAGACAAAGTAAAATGATAATAACAGATATAAGCTTATAAATTGTACAGCTGGATATGTCTAAAATTGGTGCTAAACCGAAGCTCTTATAAATGCTGATTGATCATGTCCTCGTTAGTTAATTGTTTTTTCATCAATTGGTTAACCTTTTCCTTGATTGAAATATTCGGTTGATGATGGTGTTGTTTTGCAATCTATAGCTTTTCCATACTATTTTTTTGTAATTCGCATGTGGCTTATTTTAACATAGTAGTTATTATAAAGTAATTATCAAATACGTGTAAAGAATTATAATGATACATATTCAATTACACCTAACATCCAAATAAAAAATTTCAGGGTGAAACAATGACATTTTAAAAATGAACCATACATTTTTTTTTATAGTTATTAACTAAATGATTACTAACTTAATACAATATTGTGTTCATATTGTTTATAATTGATTGACAATTTATTATTATAATATTTAATAATACAATATTTAATATTTTTCATTTCATTGAACAGAGTGTTCCCATAACCAGTTATATTTAATCAAGAATTTCAATTTCATTTTTCTTTTTGAGACTAACTTTTTTATTTTTTTTTCATTAGGGTTCCCTTTATTCATTAAAGTAGCTAATTTTAATGGAGATGTACCAGTTTCCCCATCAGTATTCAAAAAAATATTTTTATTTTATATATTTTAGCATAATTGATAATAACTGTCAAACAAGTGTTGATTGAAGACATTTTGACAACTGGTGACTGAATGGTCCGATGGAGTATCAGACTAGTCAATTGAAGTCGAGAAGTTGAAGGACTAGAAATTTTTCAGCTTCTCGGTGGTTCCAATGTGGAATTGCCTTCGTTTTGAGTATTTTACCGACCGCGCCAAATTTGTGTTGCATGTCAACCGATTGACCGTACATCAGTACTGCTTAGTCTGCAAGCAGGGTGATTATAGTACTAATTCCAAGCTATTTTTATCTAACTACGGGAGACGTGACATAACACTTGACGACGAACCGCAAGTCACAGTTCTCAGTAGGCATGTCGGAAACGAAAACTTCGTTCGACTCGTAGCGATACGCGCCACAAGATTTATCAATTTACCGTCGACGAGAATGTTAGTACATAATGACAGAACTCGTCTTGGCACCAAAACGATCTCTTCGCAGACACACTAGCACCTGGACATACGTTCGAAGTTCTCAATAACAGTGTTCGCAGTAGCACGCATACTTACCGGCTATCTCTACAATACTTATAGCTACCGTTATCACATATTATCATCGCTGAAACATTATTGGTTCGTAATCAACAACCAGCGTCGAACGCGGAAAACGTTCGCAACGCAATACCGTATCGTAACAAATGTCCACAACCAGTGCTCTGCACCGAAACGTTTTGCATCGCTCGAGCGCGCTCACGAACACGTCCGCGCGACAGGTGAGTCCGGGCGAATTCGTTAATTATCGATTGAATACACCGGTAAATTAAGCCGCGTTATTCCGCGGACCGTAATCTTTCGCTTCGGGCCAACGTTTACGGCGATATAACTCACCCGTGGGTGTGCCGAAATGTCGAAAAACGTCATTGTTTTCGTGACGGGCAATGTGAAAAAGCTGGAAGAAGTTGTTCAGCTATTCAAGAAATTCTATGAAGGTTCCCCCGTTCCTTTCCACGTGAGCGTTTTCATCTTATCTAATACCTGCTACATATTTCATCTGTGTACGCTGTCGATTCCCGTCACATTCTTCTCGAACCATGTAATTATTGTTGCAGTTGACCAACATAAACATCGATCTACCCGAGCACCAAGGTGAACGTGAAGAAATTTGTACGTTGAAAGCAAACGAGGCCTTTAAAATTATTAAAGGCCCGTGCATAGTAGAAGACACTAGTCTGTGCTTCAACGCTCTTGGTGGACTTCCGGGTAGGTATTTTTGTACTCTTGTGTGTATACTACTATTAATGATTCTGTTTAGGTCCGTATGTCAAATGGTTTCTCAAACCAGTCGGTCCAATGGGCTTATATCGTATGCTCCAAGGGTTCGAAGACAAAACTGCCATCGCTGTTACCACTGTTGCTTACGTTGATAAACAAGGTAAAGTGACAATATTCAACGGAGAAACAAATGGCACAATTGTTGAACCTTCTTCGATCGAAACTTTTGGTTGGGATTCGTGTTTTAAGCCGGATGGGTACGAGATGACATATGCAGAAATGTCTAAAGAACAAAAAAACCTTATTTCTCACAGGATGAAAGCAATGCTTAAATTGAAAGAGTTTCTGGACCAGACATTACCAATATAATTTTTGTAATGAATATCGTTTCCTTGTATTAAATTTGTATACATATTTATTCCCATTATATTCTTTTTTCATTTTGGAAATTTAGTTACTTTGTATATTTTATATATACACAAGTAATTTGATGAAAACATTTTGGTAAAATAGTTGGCCAATTGTAATATGTAGATTTTTTTTTTTGTAGAAATTTAAATTAAAATTATTAAAAAGTGAGTAGAATACCTATTTATTATTTATTAAAATTATATTTTGTGATATAAATTATAAACTTATTGTTATCACGTGTAATATGAAAATGAAAATATTCCTATGTTCAAAGAAAAGAAAATGTTACAAATTGTATTACATTATGAAGTATCTATGCTTCAAAGTACTATATATTTTTTGACAAACTTGTGTTAAAATTTGTATTATAAAACTTATTCTTTTTTAACAAATTTGTTGTTAATTTCATCAAAATTCTTCTTTTTTTTTTATATAAGATTAATACAAAGTATTAATAAAACAACAAAAATTACCTACACTTTTAAAATGAGTTTGTGGTGATTTAGGGAGTTATAGTACAAATAATAAATGAATTATAAATATATATATACAGTGGAACTTTGATAAGTCTTAAACCTCGATTACTCGAAAAAAAAAATATAGATAACTCGAACATATTGTGCTCCGAATATAGACGGTTAATGACGGATAGCTTTATAAACATTTGTTTAAACGTTCCGATGATTTTTTTCTAATCACATTTATTGTGTTTGTTATCGTTTGTATTAACTAATCTCGGCACACAACAATATTTTTCATTTGTATCGGTATTGCCAGTAGTGTCGGCGCTAGGGGAAGACAAATAGGATATTTGTCCAGGGCTCCGCCCTTGTTAAAAGATCCCTATGATTTTATATTATCATCTTAATACCGTGAGACACATTGATATTTTATATCCTAAAGGCTAATGTCCAGGGTCCCGGAATACCTAGCGCTGGCCCTGATTGCCAGTTGCTACTTAAAAACTTTAATACATACATACATTTTAAAAACTCTTTAAGTCTAATTTTTTTTCTAAAACCTTAGTAAGTCGAAACCTCGATAAGAAATTGCATTTCTCTTGAATTTCGACTTATTGAGGTTCCACTGTATATATATATATATTGTAGTATAGACTTAATACTATCAAATTATAAACATTGATTTATTTCGCTAAACAAAACATAATTTATACATTTCTTGATGTTAGTATTATCAATAAGAATTTTTTTTTATCGCCTGTCAGAGTTAAAATTAACAGGATCATTATCAATGAATTTTTGAAAAAGAAAAAACTTAACCACTTGAATATCAAATAATCTATTTCTACTCATGGGCTTATTTTGTTTAAAATATAAATATACATTTTTCCTAACATTCCTTAAACATAAACTAATTATATTATTTTGTTGTATCCTTAAGAGAATTAAGAATATTTTTAGAGAAGCCACTCCAAATGACCACAAATTGTTGTGATATAGATTAGTATAAAGAAAGATAAGCTATCCTCGAAATATCAGGTGATATTATGTATTTTATATAATATTATATAACATTTATATATATATATTTAAACACTATGGTACGTAATTTAATTATCGGACTATTATTATCAATATTCGACTCAAGATTATAGTCTAATATAATTTCTAGATATTTAACCCTTGAACTATATTAATTTTTGGGCAGTTACAGTTTGATGTTTAAACATTTATTTAAGTCATTTCTTCAAACAATGGTAAACTATTATTTATTGAAAAAATTGTAAGTATTGTTTTGTTAATTTTGTTAATGTACACATTGTTCCCAATGTGTACCAGAAAATAACATACATTTATCATTAGCATAAACAGCTAATTTTCTATTAACATTAATATCATACAGACTATTTATAAACATAATAAAAATTAAGACTAATGACACTTCCTAAAGGTATACCACATAAAACTTCATTTTCCTGTCCTGAAATATCATTAAAATTAGTGATTTACTTCCTCTTATTAAGATAACTTTTAAACCCGATTCCTTTTATACCGTAACTATTGAAGACTAAATATAACAAACTATATCTACAGTATCTAAGGCTTTGACTAAATTTAAATTTATACCTTTTACTTATTCTCCTTTATCAAGTGCTCTTGATAAAAATGTAGTGACTGCATTTAAAGTATCTTCAGTGCTTCTAGATCTAAAACCATATTGGTTTTTTATTGGAGTCTATTATTTTCTAAATAATCTATCAAACGAGCTTTAATAATTTTTTGGCATTCGTGTAGCAGGTGATCTACGGCCTCTTTTTAGGTGTATCAGGTGATCTACCATATTATATAAGGTGTAGTTGGCGATCTACAATTATTATTACCTATTATTATATTATACTCTTGTTATACGTACATTATCGTAGACCGCAATGGGACAGTATTGCGATAATGATTAATGACATTTACAATATAACTACGAGTCATTAGCAATGTTGCTGGATAGGTTAGATTCGTTATTGTTCGTTGGTCGGAGTTTGTCTATAATGGGTGCGTCTGAATTTTATAAAATGTTTACTGTAATTGAAATTATAATTATATTTGTCTAATTATTTTTTATTTTTATATTTGACGAATATTTGTGATATGACGTACTCTTAGTAAAAAATATAATGTGTTTTTATTCTGTTAAAACGTAGATCACTCGTTTTGAATTCACAGTTCACCCACCCCCCGGTAGATCACCTGTTACACGAATGCCAATTTTTTCTAACATTTTTGAGAAATTACTTAAGAGGATGTCAGCGCAAAATAAAACGTATGCAACTCTCCAGAGATGGCGTTGCGCGCCGTATCGGCGGCACCACGGCAGGCCGTAATCACACCTATTATCGTCGACTGTAAGTGTCGTATTTATATCCGGCTATAATTTATAAGCACGCTGCGCGCTCGCTTTTCACTTTACGGCCCGGCGCACATTGAGACGTAGGTGGCGCAGGAAAAACTGCGCTACCTAAGGCTATGATTAGTGCTCAACCGACGGTACGTGCTGACCGTCGGTCGTGACAAAGCGTTTAGACATAGCTGATCGGCAACTGTGTCGGTCATATTGTGTATGTTATTTCGTTATTAGTCAATTTTTTTAAATACTTAAACTTTTGGAATTATGAATCCATACCTAGTAAATTCTATGATATGTGCGTATTATTTATGCAAACAATTAAGAAAAAATAAAAAAAGACGTAGAAGATATCATGTCCATGTATCGATGTTCATTGTAAAATTGTAATTAACAATTATAATTATATAATAGTAAAATAAAAATTGAAAAACTCGAGTACGCGCTCACGGTCGGTCGCTCAATCAGCGTCAAACTAAATGGCAGCATTTACCGATATGGCCCGTCGGTCGACCGACGTATGCGTGACGGACGAGCTCGACCGACGGTCCTCGTCAGCGCGACGTAGCTGTACGCGCGTATCAACTTTTCAGCGCTGCACTGTAGTTGTTCGTATGCATTTATTGATATAGCTACGTTCGACCGACGTCAGCGCTGACCGTCGGTCGAGCACTAAATCCAGCCTAAGTGAGCGCATATTACTACGTAGTTCTGACGTTTCACCGACAGTTGTTGTCCACAGTAACCAGCATGAGCGATAGTATGATGGCCGAAAATTTAATAAATTTAAGTTCTGAATAAGATTCCGATGACGAATTTGAAGAATTAATTTTGTTGTATTCGTTAAGTAAAGAAAAAAAAAACGTGGAAAAGTAATTTTATGAAGAGAAGACAAAGTCATGGTGAATTAAATTTGTCTAGTGTCATATAATATATTGTAATATCTGACGGCTTTTATTAGAGTATCTTCCATCGTAATTATTAAAAAAGCTTGACTTAATTAACAAATTTAGTCGTAATTTCCAAAACTGCATGGCACGTGTGCAGTAATCTGTCTCGTGGACACTGCGTGACGCAGGTCGACACAGGCACAGAACTGCTCTGTCCTGCCCTGCCTCCCAATATGCACTAGTACGTTCAAATTAATAGGTTACAGAAAACTACGCTGCGCTGCGTCGCTTGCGTCTCAATGTGCGCCGGGCCTTACACTTAACAGTCTACCTATTCACTAGAGCTCCTCTTAACTTTAATTTGTATATCAACTCATAAACCACAAAAAAACTGCTTACAGCATAGCTTGATCTATGTTTTTAAATTAATTACTTACTTTTTAAAATGCATGTGAAAAATGTATATTACAAGTATTTAATAATGTTTATTATAGAACATTACATTTTTATTACGATTTAAAAACAATCAACAAAACAAATAAAATGGTACTCAGTACTTTTTCAGCATTCTCTTGAATTTACTGTTTAGTTAGTTCTTCTTCTTTCTATACTGTATAGCTCTTACAAAAGCCGTTCTAAATCTCATAGTACCTATGTTGAAGAATGAATTTCCTTAAATTAATTGGAAAATTCGATTTTTTTACTATTGCAGTCAATTTTTACATAAAATTACGTAACATATGGTTACGACACTCGATTTTTTCGACCAAAAAATTAGAACCATAAGGTAAAATATCTTTTAATCGTTAGATGATACTGCTGTCACAATCGCCTGTAACATGAGTCATACAAGTATATATCATTTTAAATATTATTTATTGACACAACACAGTTGATGATTATTAATTATTAATTAATTGCAATATTTTAATGCAATTTTTTGATACTATTATAGGTACTCACCAATTAGCTTTTTGAATTTCATATTATGTAAAAAGATATTTTTAAAAAAACCTTCTGCTAAACCATTAGCATCCATACCTGTCACTGATTTTGTCCAATTGAGAAAACAAGTATGGTATAGAGCAGAGGTTCCCAAACTGTGGGTCGTGACCCAAAAGTGGGTCGCGATTATATATTTAGTGGATCGCGTTATATTTTTCATGTGTTTCTATTATTTATGGTTTATGTTTAATTATTTAGTTAGTTTTATTATTAACTGTTATTGGCGTTTGTGACAATTAAAAATTTACTGCGACCAATAGACAGAATAATATTTCTTTATATGCTCGACTGTGTCAACACAAAGTAATCAGATTAATGACTATTGAAAATATAAAAATATATTTAAAACAAATTAGTATGACGTTCAAATAAATTGATTATTTTCAGTAACACACGGTATATTGAAATCCGCTTTATTGGGACACATCGGTTGAATGTTATTTTGTCCCAATTATCCGAAATGAAAAAAAAAACATAAATTTTTTTTCTGATGGTTCGCTTTACCATCAATTTTTTATTCGCCATAGTTAATAATTAAGCTCTCGTGTTTCTCATTGAACGGACAAACGGTCAATAACGAGTTTTCATTTTGGATAAGGTACAATTATTAGAAATTTAAAATATTATATGTTTAGTACTTCATACATACTATATATACAGTATATATACGTATAAATATTTTTTATATGATTAATATATAAATCACATAAGTGGTTTGGTTTATTCGCTGAAAATGGTAAATATTTATAATAGTATTATCCTTCACTAGTTAAGCCGGGTTCCCAAGACTCGTGTATTTGACAAATATTTATAATTGCCGAATATTCGTCTATTTGTACAAATACCCAAATATTCTGTTCCCACTACTTGCATATTTGACAAATATTTGTTAACACAAATACTCGTATAAGTATTCTGGCCACAACAATATTAAATTTAGAACCACGGAAATTAATACACAAATATTCCTTACGTCGTGGGAAAATATCAATATCAAATATCAATTGTGATACAATTATTTTCTTTGACTCGTGTCACTTTTACCGACAATCGGCGGGAACAAGACGAATGACGAATACCGAATATTCGTACAAATATACCATTCCCGCTACATGACGAGTATCCACGAATAGCGAATGTTCATCAAATACACAAGTCGTGGGAACCCGGCTTTAGATTGGAAACATCACAATAATCAAATATCAATCATCAAAATAAATTTATTTTTATTAGCTTTCAGAAGATACCATTTAGCTCGACATCTACAATCACAATAATAATTATTATTATTCCTGGAAAAAATGAATCGCCGAATAGTTTAAAATAGATCGTGCGTGCTAGACGCGACCAAATCCGTCGTTTGTCGTAGTGGTGGGAGAAGTAACCGTCGACATCGCCACAGCCGTCCGTAAGCGGCTGCATATTACGAATGAAAAATTAAATTCGACAACAAAAAACATGTCTACGAAAAATGTCTAATACAACGGTGTAGAGTGTTTTTAGAGAAAAATATTTTACAATCAAAATTAAAGAATACAATATTATCTAGGGCATGACATATCCATTTGTAGATTAAACAACTGAAACGGTAGTTAAAAAAAAATTACAATTTTCGACAACTTATAGGGATAGTATTTCTTCATATAAAAAGCCAAATGGATATGTCATTCCCTAGATAATGTTGTTATCTTTAATTTATATAATAGGTTTTAATATGCTAAGTACAATACTTTCGGAGTAAAACCTATTTTTTGAATACTGAATACATGTTTTTATACCGAAATATAGCTCCGCTGACACCCTCTTAACATCGAAATTGGTTGGTAATTGTTCATATTTCCTTTATTACCACTTTTATTTATGCAGAGGTTTAATTATCGCTACCTATTTTTAATTTATCTGAATAAAACAACTAATTGTAGATTGAAATATATAATATATATTTCATATTATGTTAAGTGGTGTATTATAATTAATACATAATATGTTATTATTATTATTATAACAAATATCATGTTTTTCTTTAAAAATACTGATATTGTAAGAAAATAATTAGTAATATAAACAAGTAATTTTCAACGATATCTATAACGTTTGTTTTATTTTACACATTTTAGTATATCCATTTTAGTGAAACGTAGAAGGAGAAAAGTATTTACATTCAGTTACATAACTTTTGAAATAGAAAATTCACTATTGATAACAATTATTTTTAAACAAAATTTAAATAATAGATTTTTTTTTGTTATAAAATTTGAACAAGTCCTAGAAGTTCTTGTTGTTTTATTAATTTTTCTAAAATTAAACTCTCTAAATTCCTTACAGATGAGATGGGAATACTCTTTACAAATGGAACATTGAATTCAATCACCTTGAAATACTGTGTCATTGTAAATCATGCACAACATTATTAAATGATCACAACTAAATTATTATAAACATACAACTGTTCGATGTGGTTATGTCAATTTAGATATTTACTTGGTTTTAATAATGTCTTCAGGTTAACTTTAAATAATGCTTAACTACTAAGTGTATGATTTTATACCTAAAAAATAATATGTTGTTTTTTTTTTTAACTTTCAATTTTATATTATGAGAACAATAATCCAACAAAATGTTTAAGTTGCACTTATTTCAAATCTTAGTACTCTCTTGTAATGTATATAATTTATATAAGTTTTGAAATATTATATGATAAAACTTAGAGGCATACTAACTTTTTTTTCCCACAACTCATTAGTATCTTCATAATATTTTCACGACTCACAAATTAATAATGACAAAAAAAAAAGGTTGTAGATATTAAGTATGTAAATTATTATAATGTACTAATATTTATTTATTTAATACACAACTATATAAAATAATTTACAAATAAATAGGGAATATAGAATAAATATAGTATTTTATATTTAACAAATACAAATTAATAAATTAATATTTAGTGAGATGGATGAACTTGTTTGTTTCATAAATATTTTATTTTGAGTGTTCTCTTAAGTTAACGGAAACAATATGGGTGATAATAATAATGACTTAAGTCTTAAGACATAAAGCTTTAAATAGTTACGTGCATTTTATTAACGCTTCAATTAACACCCAAATGATAATAAACTATAAATATATATTGAATATATAACATTAGTTTAAGTTTCCAGTTCTTTAAAATGGCTCCCTTCGCTAACTCTCACGACCCTCAGAATATCTCTGGTACGAATAAATTTTTTTATCAAAGATGTATAAAAATAATTAGATAGAAAATTAAGAAAAAAAAAAAATGTTAAAGAATCTTTATTAACACAATGTGAACAATAAAAATTTCTATATTTTAACTCTAAATTTAAATTGAATTAAATTATAATGGTTATAACTATATTTGATATTACAAATCAAAATTAAAAATGTATTGAAATAACAATTATATAATTAAAATTTTGTACTAATATAATTATTTGGAAATTTTAAATGTTTAAAATTTTTGAGACAAACACCACCATTTTCATTTGATACTTTGTTTACACTATATTAAATGTTAATTAATTTAATTTGACAGTTAAATTTATAGCTTAACACTAATATGTAGACATTTAAGTTGCAACCTTTTAATAACTTTCTTTTGATGACAATTTCAATATCAAAAATTGATAATTTTATTAATACTATATTACTTGTTCTAATATATTGGGCATAATTAATGTTTCAATACACAATATATTATATTAAGATGTATATTTTAATTAGCTTAAGTAAATACATATAAAGAGAAATCAATTTTAAAGTAACAATTACTCATAAATAAAATTATAAAAACATTAATAAGTGGTTTGTTTAATTTAATTAATTACCATCAAAGAAAAAATCTGAACACTTCAGAATCATCTGTTATTATTTTCATATTACAGTTTAAAAGCAATTTACTCAATTATCTTTCCCTGTAATTGACCATTATATTAAGGGCCATATTTCATTACAATTTTTAATTCTTGGAATTTTGGAATATTTAAGTGTTTAATCAAATCAAAGCTTCATGAAATTTAGATATTTTTTTCACAGTAAATGCAATGCATTTTTAAAAATTGAAATAATATTGGATACTTTTCTATTAAAATAAAAACAAATAAAATTAAATAACAGTATTTAGCTTATAAATTGAATAAATTCACTAAATATTTGTTAACAATAAAAATAAAACAATTTTATAATTCAAAAATACAACTTAGTATTTAATACAATCAATTACATAGTAATAAAATAATTTTCTAAGCATGCTAAAACCAGATCGTGCCATTTAAAGTAAAATAAGTTAAGAGAAAGAGTAGTAAGATCAACAACAAAAAGTAGAATATGAAATAACACATCATATGTGAGTGCTTAAGGAACCAATACAGTTCATATTTGATAAGACACACAAAAAAGAATAAGTAACTTTAAAATTTGTTCTCCGTGGAATGTAAGTAAGAAGTGACGTCACCAAAATTTAACTTTGGTTTAAAAGCCTAACATTGCTTTTATAAACTTTTCCTTTTTGAATTTTTTTACCAATAAAATAGTTTGAACCGATATCTGAATTTACATCAATACTAATTACCTGTTAAAAAAAAACATTAATATTATTATTATTATAATAATTATATAAATTGATAATATACCTTTAATTGAATGAACATTATTTATTTTAAAATAAACTTACTATGAATACATAGAAAGTAGAGGATATACAATATTTGTAATAACAATAACTTACTTCTCCAGCACTTAATCTTAAATCGTGAGCATCCCGTGGTTCTTGACTAGTAATGACTTTAGCTTGTTGTACACGACCCAAAGCTGGAGTATCAGGTGATAATGTTGCAATATTATCTTGGTCAGTAGGAAACCTAAAAATGAAAATCCCAACAATTGTAAAAATAATTAAAAAAAAACATTTTGCATAATATATTTTTAACTGGTAGATTAGGAATAATGAATACCTAAATTATTTAGTGAAATAAAAATAAAAGAACATTTTAAATCGTAAAAATTAATATAGTCACTTAATTATCTATTATCTTTAATACTTAGAAATAATTTATACTCGTTTTTCATTGAAAATTATCTATACAGTTTTATTAGGATATTATAATATATATATTATAAAACGCCAGGGGCGTTTTTGTTCTTCGGCGTCATTTATTCTACAAATTCCACATTCACCACATGATTATAGGCCAGTGATGAACAAACTTAGACTCTTGTCCCTGGCAGATAGAAGAGTTGATGCTAACTTGGTATTTTTGCATAAGCTGATTGACGAACGTGTGGACGCTCCATTTCTCCTTTCTCTAATTAATTTTAAAGTTTCTCTCGCTTAATAAGGTCTAATTCTCCTTTTGTTGTTCCTTTCCACAGCACCAACTATGGTAGAAATAATCCCATTCATCGTATGATGCGCATTTGTAACGAGCACCTATGCTTCTCTTAGAAAGTTTTTTCTTTTTTTTTTTCCTTAATAGTACTTAATCTGTTATTACTTACTACTGTTTTTACCTTGTTTACTTTTGCTTTTATTTTTATTTGTATATAATCACCGTATTGTTTGGCGTTTATCTATTAATTGTTATAATATTCATTATCATTACTACAAATTGTGTTGTACTATTAGGCTCCTAGTCCGTTCATTCATATAAATAAATAAATAATAATTCTAATTATTATATTGTTCTATAGTATTAATACACTATAATAATAATTTTAGATAAGTATTAGAATCAAAGTAAAGTAAAATAATATAAATTCTTATAATAACACCTCTAGTACATATTACACAATCATATCAACCTAAAAAAAAATTATTTTTAATGACACAGTACTATTAAATTTATAAATAAAATATAAAAAATAAAAAGTGAATAAAAGTTCTTGTCTAGAGTGAGCTTTTGTACCTACTAATGATTATTTAAATAAAACTAGTCAAATATTTTTACACAAATTATACAATAATATTCTGCAGAAACTTTTAATTGTATTTATAATTATTAAATTTATTTTTAGTGAAAAACCATGTTAATTTTTGAAGATTGCTGGGCAATTTTTTTTATAATTTTGGACTAGTTTGTTATCAATTATCTGCTGTGATTTAAGTATACCTACCCAGATAAATCAGATTGAAGACTCATTAAAGATTCATGACATTTTAAATAGAAAGCAGCTTGTGTATCAACAAAGTCTAATAAATGTTGCAAGTGTTGTGGGTGTGCACTAGGAACACCTTCCATCAATAATTTAGTGATTTCCGCCTGGCGATCATATTCTTCTTGAGCTATCTTGAGGTCGTTTTCAGCCTAAAAACAAATTAAACTAGAAATAATATCACATAGGAGAGATTAAAAGTTCTAACAAGTACGTGACACACAAAACTAAATGACAAACACACATTGCATTACATGTTATTTTTCTTATTTTACCTTTTCAATTAACTCTTCCGTAGTAGGACCAGAGTCTTCTTGCTGCATGCACATATTTTAACATTCATTTAACCTTAATTAACTTATTTTACTATTTTAAGTGAAAAAAAATTTAATATACCTTAACTTTAGTAGTTGCAAGCATTCTGGTTTTGCGAACTCGAGTTTTGCAAGCATCTAAGTCAAGTCTACATATTATATAATAATTAGTCAACTTAACAAGCATTCAATTGTAACAATTAATTATGTTAATTTGCCTTCTTTTTTCCAATAGTGATCGCTCCTTAACAACAGTCTTCATGTCGGTTTCTAAATATTTATTCATTGGACTAACAAAACAGTCATTGGCTGATTTAATGAAATCTCTTTGATTGAGTCCAAGTGTTTGCTGAACATATCCAACTTTTATAAGAGCGCTTCCTTAAATATATAGAATAAAAACATTTTAAATTATAATTACTTTTTAATAAATTAAGGTAATATAAATATTTTACCATAAACAGTATCTGGACCAAAATCATTTCCTGCTTCCGTCATGGCAAGTCCTAAGTATTCTAAGCTACTCAGACCTGATTTTTTCTTGTCCAAAAAGAATAGATTTTCAACTCTCATACCTTATACATATATACATACATTATTATTATTATCATTATTATACATACATTATAGTACATAGAAGAAATAAATAATTTTATTTTGAGTTATAAGATTTATTTAATATATTTGTACGAGTACTGTTTAAATTATAAAACATTTTTATTTACCAATTTATCTGAGATAAACAAGTTGTAAAAAAATATTATTACCAGGGTTGGAATTCAGAATAAATTCCATATTCTTCAGTATTGTTTCGGTGTTCTGTTTTGTGTTATCACAGAAGGTGACCAGTTGTTCAAAATTTGGATCCAGTTCAGTTTTTTCTGCTTTTCCCAATTTTTCTTCAGTAAACTATATAAATCGTAACAATAATTAAAAAATGGACCTTATTAAAATTTTTTTTATCAAAAAGTTATTAAACAATGCTTGACAAAAATGGATAATCTGATGTTTTAAGTTCTACGATGAAATTCTAGAACAGTTTAATTTTATAAAATTCATTGTGTATGTATAAATCTTTTACGGATATAATAAGAAAAATTAAAAGTATAACTGAAACATATTATTTTATATACTTTTCAAAAAATCAAATAATTATAAAAATAAAAAAATTGATATTTATAAACACCAAAAGTCTAATAAAACAAAATGTTATAAATTTTAGGTTTTTCATAAATTAATAATCCATTTTCACTAACATTTTTTTCAAGTTGCATAACACACAGGATAAATATATAGATAGTTTATATACAAACTATTTATTTATATATTGATTTACAAGTATTAACACAATTTACTAAATTTTGTTTTATTTTATTACATAATTACAACATAAATATTAAAATATGAAAAATTGGAATATGAGTAAATTTAATAAATATATAATTTATTAAGTATTGATAAATTAAAAACAAATATCCTATGTTTGTAGAGAACTACTTTAACTTAACTATTAACTATTTTAATTTAAAAATGCATAGATATATCTTTAATATAAATTTAACTTAAAATATATTAAACACAGAATACACTGTAATCTTCAATAGATAAATATTTCATTCAAACTTCATTACTCATAACAATTTTTTTCAAAGAAATATTTAATTATTTTTTTTTTTTTTGTTTTCAAGTTATTTTAGAAGCATATACCCGTAACATAATATTTTACATTAGGTATACATTGAAAATCAAAAATCTGCTGTAGGGGATACGGCGTATACCCACGTACACATACCAATACACCCCTGTTTAACTCGCATAAACTTGATTTATTAAAATAATAAGAATCAGATATAATTGATTCGTAGTTTTAGAACTAAATTAAAATGTGACATAATACAATAAAACCTTGATATTTTGAAGTTTGAAGGGACTAAAAAAAAAAAAATTTGACATAGGTTTAAAAATTTCAAAATACTGGAGTTTGAAATAGCGAGGGTCTACAGTATTGAATTTTGTAACAAAAAAATGTTAATGTCAGTTAGTCAATGACTTAACAGTATGTATTAGTTGAAGACCAAATAAATAGTTATCCATTCATGGAATAAGCTTTATTATTCCGTAGATGTACCAAACAACAAAGTTCACAAATAACAAAGCGCAAAGAGCAATTAATAATCATCAAACAAAATCAGTGGTGTATTTTAAACTGTACACCAATTAAAAAAGATATGCTGGCAACCAAATAAGTCACCGTTCAGACAGTGGACCAGCAGCTGTTTACTTGATTCATTAATATTTATTGGTGGTAAGAGCTCAAGCATATACGCACATAACGCGAATAACGGTCGTCATTTATCGCACACGGCATACATCGACTACTACGCTACGGTTGTGAGTGCGTCGCTTACCTGGACGGCTCTACTGAGCGCTGTGCCAGCGTCTCTGAATATCTGTTTTACATTTTCCATGTCCATGACGGGAACGGCGCTGGTAGTGGCAGTGATCTAGTGCGAAACGACCGCGTACTTGCGTGCAAACGGGCAATTGTTTACAGAACGAAATGGAATTACACGACTGCAGCTGGTTAGCTGACTAGCGCTGAACGTCGGTTGCTGATTGTCGTAGTATCGTTACTCACCCGCGCGCGTATCGTCTGCGGCAGCGGCGACGACAGACTGTCCGAAACGGTTGATAACGCGCGCGCGCTGATAACAAGTGCGATGACGACGGCTCGCGCGAACCGAACAGTGATCGATACGATGCTCGAGGCGAATGCGTGCGCGTGTGCGAACGCCCGTGTACGTATTATTTTTTAAACGTTATGATTGCACAACCGTTTGTACTGATATTTGGGTCGATTGCCGTACACCGCGGTCATTGTTTAATTGCAACGGTTATCGACTTGTTGTCGTGTCTCGGAGCGCATTTACGCGCAGCCATCAGTACGATCGGCTACACAATCGTAATACGCGAACCGCTTGTACGACCATCAGAGTCCGTCTCCGTCGCGCAAATGTCGGCAGGGAGCCGACGGCGTCAGGGGGAGGCAAAACGGGACATTTGTCAAATTTTCAATTGAAAAATATTTTCTATGGGAATCTCATAAAATAGTGAAATAGCGAGTGCGATTTCTTGAGAAATCCGTTGGCATATAACAGAACAATATCCCACATGGCAATTTGATAATATTAATTTTTTCAAAATATTTAATTAAGGTTTTCTGTTAAATATTTGATTGAAAATATTTGATCATATATTTGTAATCAAATATAATTGAAACATTTTCAAAACGACCTACCTATTGAATAGTTAGCAACGTTTTTTTGTCGCGTGCAATGATTTATTATTTTATAATAATATTTTATACTATCCATTCTATAATCTAAATAAAGCCGAGGCTATACACGGCTAATTCTGTGGCGTTTGCCGTCGAATTCAAGAATCAAGATTTGAATCTGAAAATATATGAAAAGATAATATGCTGTCTTATACCGGGCCGGAGTACCTATACACGACGGATGTAATACGCCGCGTTTTCATCCGCGGTGAACAACACCGGTCGGTTTGCGTCTTGGCGGACGAACGCCACATTTTACATTGTTTTAAATTAGGATGGGCTATACTGGTGACGGAAAACGTCACGTTTATACATTTTTTTTTTTAGATATTGTACAGATTATAGATTATAGATATACCCGGCGGAATACACTCGATGGATACGCCTAGTATTGTTTTATAGCTATAGTCCGTCGGAAAACGTCGCGGAAATGCGGAATACAATATTATATATGTTCGTACCTATTTTCGTACGCCTGACTAAGTGATAACACATCATCAATAAATCGTACAGAATATAATATTATAATGTAAGCTTATCGCTGTTACGCTGTCCCGGTCGAAGTTAAAAGTAGCAAATAATATAAAAATATGAATCTAAAAATAAATCGCCAATGGGAAATCCGTCGTTCCGAGTTTCCGACGCGTCCTTAACACCATCACCACCGCCACCACTATCGAACACGCTGATAATAATGAATTGAGGAATATAATATTATTAATATATTATAATTTATATTATATACTGCGCTAACGTATCGCTTTGTATCACACGCACCACAAGAATTCGTTATTATTATCATTCAAATCACAAATCATAATTATTCTCAACTGTACTACTATATATAGTGACTGTGCGTCAGTGCGTCGGTGCTTTTACTATAATATACCTAACTATAGTTTTATTCATATAGTGTATGCTGTCATAGGCGTGCACAAACCTCTTTTTCAGGGTATGCAAGAGGGTGCCACTGCCTACTTCCTCCTAAAATTGAAAGTTAATTTAAGCGTTCGAAATTCTGGTCATAATAACTATTTAATTTAAAATTTTAATTTTTTTTTTGCCGAAAAAAGTGATTAACTAGCCATTTCTTAATCGTTATAACTGTCTTCATAGTTAAAATTTAAAATAAATTACGAAAAAAATAATTAAATACATAACACTTGAAATGGTTTGAATAATACGTTTAAATAAGGTAAATAAATAAAAACGTAATTATATACTTAAATGAAAAACAAAATAAATTTGATAAATAATCAAAATTAATCATAAAATGATTCTGCGTGCAGTTGAATTCTTAATATTACCAATAATGTTTTTGGAATTTATAGCCATTTCTTGTTCTGTAATTGATTAAATAGCTATTTAATCTCGCTTGAACTATTGTACTTCTTAATTTCATTAACACATTAAATCGTTATTATAGCATATGATTTGTGTTTCAAAAATAAATTAATCTGTCTGGGACTGAATATAAAAATATAATAAAAATCATAATGTAATACAAAATTACATAATATACATAAGACCAAATATGTCATAATTTTTAATTTATTTTTTGTAATTTTAGAAAGAAGACTCTATGTTTAAGGTATGCAGTTGCATATCCTGCATACCTCATGCGCACGCCTATGTATGCTGTAGTCTTCCCTAGTTATATTATTATAATATATAATAAAATAACACGTAAGTATCTTTACTATAATGATTTTGATATTATATTGGTAGATATTATAATATAGTATTAAGGGGATTTAGAGCCATTATTTACCATCTTTGTCCTAGGCTCATTATTAAGAATAAAAACAGTAAACACAAATATATTAAAAATAAGGACTACCTATTTGAAATGAGTTGATTTCAATTCTGTAAAAAGATACAATTTACCTGATTAATAGGTTATATTAGAAATGTTATGTATTCTTATTTTTAACTTTTTGATATTAACAAATTGGTAAATTATGTCTAATATATAGTAAATTTTTGGAACTTAATTTACCTGTTTAATTTAATGATTATCAATTTCCAATATGACCTAAATAATAAATTGACTTAAAAATCGATACATTAGTAATAGAATAACGTGTTAAAATAATGCGTTAAAACATCAATGTTGCACGTGCATGTGAGACAAAGACAGTAAATTGTGATGTACTATAAACTACTATTTATTGTTTTTGTTATATAAATACAATATACCTAATAATTATTGTTTATTATAATATTTAATATTATTATTTATTTTTTTTTATTATTTTAATACAATTTGAATTTGAAACATTTTATGTATACATTTTTATTATTAATAACTTATGGTGTAGTTAAATTGGTAGTACTCATTATAGCTAAGTGTTAATCGCATATTTGATTTTTATATTACGTATTCTTAAATTAATTGGTTTTAGGTTGAATAAGATGAAAAAGGTATTTTGTACTCGAACAAAAAAAAAGAAAAGTGCAAAGGGAGTTGAATGCTTTAGGTGATTGGTATATAGGTTGTTTACCAGATGTTTCAAATAGTACTCATGCCATTTTACCTTTACAAGAAACATTACCTAATCCTAATACAACTCCTATTTCAAGTATTGTTAATAATTCATTAAACACTGTTGATTCTGATATAGACCTGTCTGATCAGCAAATAGTACAACATAATAACATTCAAATTTCAAATCTAGCTATTGAAAATTTATTAGAATCTAGCAATGATGAGTTTATAAATATTTACAAAAGTAAATTTAATAAATAAGAAGATATTTTACAATCATTGGCTCATTGGGCTGTAGATTATAATGCCTCTCAAAATACAATTAATAAACTATTAGAAATTTTGAAATATAAAGCTGAACTTTCATTTATACCTAAAGATAGTCGAACACTTCTTCATTCTAACTCTACAAAATTGTTAAATTTAAAATAAGTAGACCCAGATAGTTTTTATTATCATTTTAGCTTACGTAATGGAATACTAAGGTTTTCATCAATTTTATCTTTGCAAGAATGTATTCAAATTGCAATTGGGTTTGATGGGTTACCAATATCGAAATGTAGCTCCAGTCAATTTTGGCCTATTAGCCTATATTATGCCCTATCATAAATATGTTTTTCCTGTTGGAATATTTCATGGCTATAAAAAACCATCAGATAGTAATAATTATCTTTCTGATTTTATTGTTGAAGTGTTAGAACTAAATAGGAGTGGATTGTGGATGAACAATAAGCTTAAAAAAATTGAAATTAAAATAAATTGTTGTGATTCTCTTGCCAAAGCCTTTATATTAAGAGTAATAGGACATTTAGGTTACTTTTCTTGCACTAAATGTTCACATGAAAGTGAATATTATCTAAATCATATTTGTTTTGTCATGAAGATTATGTTTTGATGAAAAATGAGCAATATCATATTTCACCCACAATGTCTTGCATTGATTCCTAATGTTAATATTGTTGATCTGTTTCCGTTGGATTATATGTACTAGTGTGTTTAGGTATCACAAAACGGCTGATTATTTTATAGTTAAATAAAGGGCCAAATAGTGTTCGCTTACCAAGTTGGAAATCAAAAAAAATTACAACTAATCTTTTAAAAATAAAGTCATGTTTTACAAATGACTTTGCTAGAAAACCAAGAGAAATTGAAGAAGTTGGACGATTTAAAACTACAGAATTCAGACAATTTTTATTGTACACTGGTCCTTTATTATTGAAGGATGTTATAACTAAAGACTGCTACCTCAATATTATGACCCTCAGTATTGCAATGAGAATGTTACTGAGTTCAAATCATTGTAAATATTTAGAGTATGCTCATCAATTTCTTGAGTATTTTGTAAAATCTTTCCAACAAATTTATGGTATTGAATTTATGTCACACAATATGCATGGATGACTGCAATTAGTTGACAACTATAAGCTGTATGGTCCTCTAGATAATTCCAGATGTTTTTATTTTGAGAATTATATGAAATATTTGAAACGAATGTTACGAAAAAATGATAAGCCTTTACAGCAGGTGGTTAATAAGAATCGCGGACGTTTCGCACCCGACAAAAAACCAGTCCACGGACGTTTTGTACCCGGCAATTTTTAAGATAGGATGTTTCGTCCTGGAGAGTTATTAGCTATAGGACGTTTGGTCCCCGGCATACTTTGATAATCTAAATATATTAATTTTAAATGAACAATTTAATGTTTAAATGACAATATTACAAAATATACAAATACATTATCAATATTCATACAATATAATATTACAAATAGTCAAAATTTAAATGAATCACAATGATATTAAGTCAACACAAAATTTCGTAAAAATTAATAAATGAACAGTATTTTAGATCAACTGACTTAATTTTTTTAAATCATATAAAATGTCATTATATTTAAATCTTGTAACATATGATTATAATTTCTTTTCCTTAAAACTAATTATTTTCGGTACATTTAGTATTTAATTTTGTTTTTGTACCTACCAATGCAATCGTTGCAGACGCATTGCACATCTGTATTGATTCAATAAATATATATAAGTTAGGATGTTTAATTCTTATAATATTTTTTAATTTATTGTTGAACCCTTCTGACACGTTTTTGGTTCAACCATAGCTTTCTTTTGAAGCATTATAAAAGTTCCACATGTGCGGTGAAAATATTCGTGGATGTCGTATAAAGCGAGTTGTACCGTACTCCGTTGTTATAGATTTGTATGTCCCGTTGACGTAAGTTAAATCAAAATACACCAAATATCGTCTAATTCTTCCAATGATTTAAAAGAATTGGATAGTGGTGACATTCCTACATTTTTTTTAAATACTCAAAGATTACATACATTTATACATTAAAATAATTATAAATTACCTTTTTTTACAATATTTGCAAGAAGAAATGCTAAGGCAGGAATCATTTTTGCAGCCTCTATAAATTTTTTGTCTTGTTTATATCTAACGGCTAATCCCAACCTAATTCTCAAGACTGGACCTGGAAAAGGCTTTCAATCAAATAAAAATGGCAGACGAAGATATATCAAAGACCGCAATAATAACACCGTTTGGCAGCTTTGATTTTTAAAAATGCCCTATGGGCTGAGAAACAGCTCACAAACGTTCCAAAGATTCATAAATGAAATCATCCGGGATTTGCCTTTTACAGTAGCGTACATAGACGACTTATTAATATTTTCAAAGTCTGAAAAACAACATAAAGAACATCTAAGTGTTGTATTAGAAATTCTTGCTCAACATGGAATTAAGATCAACTTAGAGAAATGCAGTCTTGGACAAGAATCGATAATTTTTTTGGGGCATCAAATTTCAAAAGAAGGAACTATACCGGACCCAAAAAAGTTAAAAGTATAAGAGAAATGCCTATATCCAAGATAAAAGATCTACGGCGATTTCTCGTTATGATTAATTTTTATAGACGTTTTGTACCACAACTTGTACATCATCAACTACATCTAAATGAAATAATCCTAGAAAATAAGAAAAATGACACCTGAATTGAACATTGGACATTGGAAGCAAAGGAAGCATTTCATAAATGTATAGAACTACCATCACGTCGAGGTCACCACTTTAGTGTTTAGGATTTAAATAAAATGAAATAAAAACACTATTTACTGATTTACGAAAAAATGAAAGTTTATTTTCACGGATATATTTACATAGGTGTTAGTCATACTACGTGCACTGCGGTATGTCGGTTACTGGCGATACGGCATTATAATGCCGCTATATATACAGTGATCGTGGTGTTTTAGATTTTTCTCTTTTTGTAAAGAATGTTCGAGAACCTTCGCGCGTATACGCATTTTGTGTTGCCTATCCGCTATGAAGATTCTCGACCATTCCATGATCGCTACAAATGTATATTTTAATTTGTATGATGGTTACTTTTTATTATTTTTTATCATTATTATTATTATATTTATGTATAGTAAGGTCAACTATGTTATATAAATATCTTCATGGAATCATTTATATATATGAAAAATGTATTTTTTTTTAATGCTTAATATTTTTTTATAATTTATATATTAATAATATTCTATCTATAATATAATTATATATATTATATATTATTATAATTATTATATTTTTATTATATTATTATTTTACTAGGCATATATAACTCTGCACATTTATTATGTTGTAAGTTCCAACTATATAAATGATATCATTTATACATATGTATGCATTTGATAAAAATTGTATTCATTTTACTCATTATTAGTATTGTATTAATTAATCTTAATTTTTATGATAGGTATTTTTATTATTAATTATCATTATTATTATTTTATACTTGTATATAATATGGTCAAACTATTTATTTAAATATCTTTTTATAAATAATTATCTATAAAAATATAATTTTAATATATATTTATTAATATTATTTTAATATAATTTATGTAATAACTTAAAAAATATAGTTCATAATATTTTCCCTGCTATGCAATATAATACAGAGGTATAAAACATTTCTGAAGTAGTATTCATATGTTTTATTTATCCTAAATTGGTAATTTAAATTTTTGTCTCACTGCAATATATTTTAATATATTTACAAATATATTATGAACATATTATTTCAGCAATATTGCTTAAGTTGACAGATGGTTATTACAATATTGCTGAAGAAATATTTAAAATATTTAAAACATGAAATAAACATGTATGAGCAATATTGCGTAATGTTGATAATATATAGTTGGCAAAATATTGCTGTGCAATGTGAAAACAATATTTCCAAGGAAATATGGTTAAAATATTATTTTTAATATTGCTTCAATATTTTGTTTTTTTGCCACGGGTCTTTGTTACAATATTAACACAATAAAAAAAAACCATTAAAATAATACATTAAAAAAATGATGAGACGATATATTTATAACTAAAACAAATATTATATCAATATTTCAACAATAATTATTTGATAACTGGGATATAAGGCAAAAATATTGTCACTCGAAAATAGTCTTCATCTGATATTATATTTTAAGGATTAACTCTATTAGTTTGTTTGATTGTTATACGTTTTCTATTGATAGTAATCCCAAATAGATATGCTGATTTCTATAAATAATTAGGTAGATACTTAGATTAAATATAAATATAAAATTAAAATTAAAATAAACATAAAGTTTTTATATTACCTTTGCTTCATTAAAAATTACTTTAATTTCTTTTTCAAAAACTTCCCACATTTGTTAATACGCTAATAACATTTTCAATTAAATCTATTGTTTTTTTTAAATCAATTTTTTCTTTCTGCAACTGTTTACAAACTGGCAAGCCATATGAAAATAGTACCTAAGATAAAACAGCTATTAATAAATGTGTTCAAATGAATACATTTATATATCTATATAGGTATGTATTTAATATTTTATTTTATTTTTACTTTACCTTAGTAACATATAGTGAAGCAATAAACTCTTGAATACTTTTCAGAAACATACTAGCATCAGTAGCAGATGTATCTTTCCATTCTGAAACGATATAATTTAAGGATTTGACAATATAAGGATAAAGTTCACACAAATCATTCAATGCATCGTACCTTTGCACCCATCAAGTAGCACAAAGCCTTTTAAGTTAAGTAATATTGAGTGAAAGGTCAGCTTTCTCAATTTCATTTTACAGTTCATTGTTTCTTTTAGGTGTATTAAAAAAACATGTAGTTTTTCAACTATTCCAAGACAATTTCGTATCGGTGTAATATTGCTTGATGAAGACACAGCTAAATTTAAAGAGTGTGGAGAGCAATGGACATATAATGCCTTTGGAAATTTATCATTAATTATTTTCTGTACACCTTTAAATTCACAAGCCATATTGCTGGCCCCGTCATATCCTTGACCGTACATAAACTCATAGTTTATTCCACAGTCGTTTAAACCTTAAACAAAAATGGTTAAATTAAAACTAAAATTGAATAATTTATTTTAAATTATAAAATATTTTACCTCATAATATGGAAGTTGCTAACTTTTTCCTGTTAACTATGTATAGAGAAAAACTGGAGAAAGCTCTCGTTTAGTATATTTTTACTATCGACATACCTCGCACATATAGATAATTGTTCAGTTGTCGAAATGTCTGTTGTATCATCTGCCATCACAGAAAAACATTCAGACATATTTATTTTGTTAGCAATTTTTTTTTAAAATGATTTTGTTGCAAGCTTCAATGATTTGATTTTGTATTCCTGAACTAATGTATGAGTACTTCTTCTGTTTACCTGGTCCTTCGAGTACTGTTTTTAGATAATCATCCCCTTTAGCTCTATACTTTAAAATAGCCCTAAAGTTTCCTTTGTTATACTTATCATTTAAATGATTAAAATGGAATATTTTTTAAAACTGTTTTAAATTAATATACAAAATAGATGTATACAATTACCACTAATATCAATTTGACCATGATCATGGTGTTCTCTTAAAGAAATATCTTCTAAAGAAATATCTTCACGACCACATAGTAAGATACATTGAATAATCGGTACCAAAAGTTTCCTATTTTCTTGTATTTGAATAACTCTATAAATTATTAAATAATGAAATTTAAAAATATAATTCATAAGTATAGACATTTACAAAATATACCAAATAAGCCTAACTAACCTATCATTATTGATTTGTTGTATTATTGGCAATTTTATTTTTTCAAAAACATCCAAAAAATTCACAGCATCTGTGTGGTACTTTTTTTTAGAATGAGCCTGGAAATCCTTAATAATTTAATACACCTTATTATTTTACTAGTTTTTATGCTTTCGTTTATTTTTCATTTTATTTATTACATATAATAGAATTTAAAATATAATAAAAATTGTATTTTTCATATTAAGAAATAAAATTATTTACTTGTAGAGCATCTTAATAATTTTTAAAGGGATTAACAATGAGCTGCCCAAGTGGTTGATTTCCAATTCCTCCATATTTGGCGAATGCAACAAAATATTTACAATAACCACCTTGTTTAATTTATGAATATGCTAACCAAAGAAATAAATTCATCCATGATGACTGAAATTTTAATTTAAATATTCAAAAAGCACTAAATTAGGAAGTGTTTATGATTTCATTTTAATTAATTATAATACCTATTTATAATAAATATATATAATTTCTAACTCTCACAGTTTAAATGCTTCCAAAACATAATATTATAATACAGTGCTGTAGTCAAACATTTTTTTTAGGGGACATGTGCCCTAGTGATTGTCTGGTTATTTCACTGTTATAATAATATATTATATTACTTAGCTACCTATATTAAATGTTACCTTTAGTTTTTCTTCATCGGATAATGATTTTGATGTTTTACTAAATAAAGAAATGTCATCTACACAAATCTCAGAATCCTTTACACTTCCATCAATATTACTAGAATTATCATCAAAAGCATTTTTTATCTAAGACAAATTAAAACAATAAAACATAATATATATTAGGTAGTAGGTAGGTACTTCGTAAAACTTTTATATCATTAATAATCTATAATATGTATAATTGTACAAATATTAAGTGCCCCCCCCCCCTAGGCCTTCCACTAATATGTAGGGCGTAGATAGTATAACACCGTAAATCATAACAATATGTGACTTAGATTTTGAACTCAAATTTTATTTGACTTAAATAATTTGATTGATTTTAGTTTTTACTAGTAGTGGTTGTGAGCTAGTCACTGATTTTTTCGAAAGTATTTTTTTCACTGGTATGTAATTGAGTGATCATAAATCAATAAGACAATAATTAATAGATACGTTTTAAAAACAAAATAATTTATAATAATTAAATATTATGGATTTTCTTTTACTTACATCTTCATTTTCCACATAAATATTTGTCTTCTTTTGTTGTGGCTTAAAAAAAAAATCTAGTGTACTTCGTTTCATTTCAAATTAAAACTAACAGTTGAACATCAATGATCAAAATTACACATTACATTACAATCACAATACGTTCGTGTTTAGCTTATAAATCAGTGCCGGATTAAGGGTCGATGTAGCCCTGGAGCAAATAATGTTTGCCCCCTCCCCCTCAAAGAAATAAGGTTTAAGTGAGACCAAAAAAAAAAATCCTGGTTTTTACGTATAAATTAAAAAATAAAATACTACTTATAAATATATATTATATATATTATAAAATATAGGTACCTAATTAATAATTAATCTACTTAAACTAAAAAGTATAAATAGGTATATGTTAAATGTCACAGAATAGTTTTGCAAAGAATTTTATTTTAAACTAATTTTTGTCAAATTATCCATTAAATAAATATCCAATAAATTATTTTCAGACGGGAACCAATTCGGCACGTGGGTTTGGATTTTGGGAACCAATTCGGTACCAGCCTTTAATTTTGGTTAAACTAATGTACCTACAACTTTGAATAAATATACATTTATAAATGTTCAACTTAATTTAATTTTCATTTTATTATTCAGAATTTTATATTTTTATATCAGAAACTATATTTATACATAATAATAATAATTAGATAAAATAAACTATAAAAAAAAAAAAAAAAAATTATGGAATAAATTTGACTTAAATAGTTCAGAATCTCCACCAATGTCAGAATCAATTACCATATTGTCTGATATTTAATAAAGTTAATTTAATATTTCGCTGTAATTTAATCAATAAGCCATCTGAAATTAAGGTAAAAGTTAAATTAACTATACATTACAAATTTATGATAGAGTGAAAATATTAAGTTAGTGGTGTAGATATATGTTAAGGTGTATGACCGCAGTAGGCGAATGTTGACAGTCACCGGTGTATGTTCACATTTACCAAAAATCGTAGTGAATGTTGACAAAATGGTCTTAACGCGTTTATACACTGGTGATTGTTGATATGTACCATCAGTGTTTAGTAAATGTTGACCACATTTGAAGTACGATGTATTTAAAAGGTATTTTTGTATTATTTTATAGGATCGATAACATTTTCTATTGTTGTAATAAATAAAACTATATATAAAAAATTAATTTGTTGAACTATATTAATTTATGAATTTATTACCAATGTAGTGCGCAACCCTGTCACTGCTGCGAACAACGTTTCTTTTACGACGGTGTAGCTACGTAGTTTCCAACGTGGGTTTGAAAAGGAAAGGAATGTTGTAAATATTACGACACCGTAGTTGAAAATGCGTATAAAATGTTTATTAAACGAATACAACAAAGAAAAATGGTTTAATTATTTAAAAAGTATAGACACAACGATAATAAACACTCCATAGGAGTTCGTGTGTCTGTACTGAGCACTTAGAGTAATAACTTAAGTCTAATCTTAACATGTATAAAGCACCTATATTTATGTGTACTTTCAATGTCATATTTGGGCTACGTGCACTTGAATAAGGAAAACTGTTATAAGAATTGCTCAACGTAATTAGTACGTGAGCATCATTTGTTAATGAGTAAATAAGACAATGGGTAATAAATGTACTACGTGTTTCCTTGGGTTTACTACACCAATCTATTTTGATGCCACGATAGTTTACCGTGTTGTAATAAATAAAACTATATATTAAAAAATTAATTTGCCAAACTATAATTATTTATGAATTTTATATCTATTTGATTATATATGTTGTCAGACATTTCAACATTCACTAAATAACTATTGCGCATGTCCACAAATACTGGTAAATGACCGCATTGTGAGATATTTGAAATAATTGATAACATTCACCAAAATGATCGCTAAATGTCAACATTCACTGCCATGTGATCATACACCTTAACATATATATATATGTATTGATTCTTTAAGACCTATTTATTAAAATTATATATACTTTGAGTTCCCGACAGCACTAAATCTTCAGTTGTATAAGTTATAATTCGACGGTAAAAATGCACATAATAAATTGGTCGTAACAAATTAAAAATAATAATATTTAAAGTATGGATAGAATATTTCATTACCACATTAAAATAAAGGAGAAAAATGAATCTATGTAATGTTATTATTGCCAAATGAATTAAAATATTTTATCGGCAATAAAACTCAATCAAAACTAAATTATAAATTAGGCCTATGCACTTGTCAAATCAAAAAAAGCGACAGTAAAATTATTTAAAAATTTTTTGAAAAAAATATGTATACAAATACAATTAAAATCCTTATTGAATTTAAATTTATAATTAAATGTATTAAATCATTGACAATCCTATAACTGTATTGACGGACCAAAAAGCCCTTACGTTTTGTTTCGGTGGAGATTCTGAAATATGTGACTCACCCGTTGGACACTTGTGCTCCAAGAATTCGACCTACGCATACAATATTTAAATATTCCCAGTAACTACCGATGTTTATCTCGCAACCCAATAAATAGTGATTTGTCCGAAAACAAATCACATTCACGCGGTACATTCATAACTACTCCCCGTAAGATACTTTTTTGAGTACTAGTCTCGTGCTGGAGCATTTTACTATATACTATACGAATGACAAATGGACACGGGACTTTAAAAAGTCATCGAAATTCTGGCAAACCATCATTGTTCGTCAAAATTGTCGTGGAAAAGTTAGTGAATTTACAATCGGAGATGAGGTTATCGTTCGTGCTCATCGGATCCTCCTCCACCGTGTAAACTATCAGATAAAAGAATTCTTTATGTTGTGCGAGCAAGGTTTGGCACATACACCTTAAAATTTATGTAGACAAAGATACAATGTACAAATAAAAAGTAAAAAAAAGGATGAAAGCTGTTTTAATTTATTTTTTGTTAACTAAAAAGTATATAATATAACAAAACCATAATTTTATTTTGTCTATTAAGTAAAGTATAAAAAAAAAAAATATATTTAAGTTTCATTAATTTAAAAATATCAAACTGAAAATATGAAATCCATATACAAATATTTTTGGTATTATTATGCCTATGCTTTTTAATTTTTGGACTAACAGTCTACAGTTAAACTTTTTATCAAACTATTTTTACTTTTGTAATTTATTTAACCAGGGGAATTTTCTTTTTTTTTTTTTTTTTAACAACATTTTATATTACGCTATCTGTTACAATTAATGAACAATAATAAGCTTAAGTGATAAAAATATAATAAAATAGACAGAAGAGACCACCCATCGGAGGTACTTCAGCATGAAAAGGGTAATTTTCTAAGTATAAATTATTCTATGTATGGAAATAAAGTGAAATTCTTATTGTAGTAAGCCCACACGTGTTTATTTTGTGCGACGTATGCGTTTAATACTTTTATAACCTAGAATACATAGATTAGAAAAAATTCTAAAATTATTAATAGTAAATGACCGTTGGATCTCGTTAAATGCCGAATAGCGTTTTTCAGTCACGGAGTCGATCAATGATGTACGTCATATCACCGACCTTTACATTTTCCTCACTAAGCCTCAAAATTCATGCCATGACCAAATCCTTGTGTTAATATGAGTAGAGCTCTTTTTAGAAATTTTATGTATTCCATCTTAACACCTTTATGCTTCTCGTTGCCCCGCGCGGTAACATCACCGGAAGCCTCTAAAATCTTTTTATTCTACTTATTGTAACCTTAAAACTATTACCCACACATCATTTGATAAACATAACTTTTGGAACAATATTTATATATTATTGAAATTTAAATATTTAAAATAAAAACTTTATACAACTCTGAATGAATATTTATTGTTTATGTTGAACCTGAAACATGTAATAAAAATGTATTATTATTCGAAAATAAACATTTAAAAAATTAATGAAAATTTAAAATTGTATAAATGTCTAATATTTAATTTCATGTGTAAAAATGTATAACCAATGAATTTTGAACATTTATTAAATATTAAATAAATATATCTATGCTGTGTGGGTACCTAAGTAAATCGATGATTGCAAGAACGTCAAGAGTCACATATTTTATGAAATTGAGATATTAGTAAAAACGTATACCAGTTATGTGTTTCTATGCGTTGAGTGTAAAAATACATGACTAATATACGTTTTTACTAATATCTTAATTCCATAAGATATGTGACTCGTGACGTTTCTGGAATCATCGATTCAAGTATAAAATACAAACTATTACTCGAAGTATGTTATAATCAATTTGGCAAATACCTATCTGTACGTAATGTAGTGAATATACATATATATATATATATAAGTTGTGTCGTCAATTAATATAATTATGGTAATAGTAAGTGTTCTTCATTTACTCATCAGATCTCTACATAATTTTGGTGTTTTTTTTTTAATTAAGACGAAACAATTAATTCAGTATAAATAAGTAGTTCGAAGGAATTCACTGACGAACATAACATATATATATATATATATATATATATAACACTCGTCCGACAAAAATTCAACAAAACATTAAATTAAACCATTCAATCAGAGCTTTCCAGACATTCAACCACAGAGCTTTCAACGGAACATTCAATCAGAATCATTCTAGACAATTCAAATAAAGGATATTAGACCATTCATTCAGAGCATTCAATAAAAAAAAAAACAATAACATGCATAAATTGTAAGTCATATTTTTGTATAATTATTTCTGGAAATTGTAAATGTATACTAGGAGTCAGGTAAACAAAAAAAAAAAAAAAAAAAAAAACAATAAATCCGACCTTTTTGATTCAAATCTAAGCAATACAGTAAATACAAATAACTTAATAAATTTAAATTAGGGCTTTCGAGCTGGTACGTATATTGATATACACGTATACCCGTATTCCGTACCTTAAATAAAATGTATGAATACCCGTGTATTCAATCACACGTGTTTTTGAAATTCGTGATGAACACGTGTATTAAAAAAAACGTGTATTAAAATTGTATTTACCCGTATGCTTAAGGGCAAGTAGTTTTTATAATCTAAAAAATTTTTAAAAAACAATTAATAATATTGCTATGTAATACTAACGTGTGGAATACTATTTTTCTGGTATTATTTCACTAAGTTAATTTAATCTTATGTAATTTGTGATCATCCAGTAATTTCCAATTACAAATAGGTATACCAATTATTGTGACATACAGGTAAAATTCGATGTTGATATTTTAAGTTTTAAATGTTTTAATTTATGACACATTAGCCTCGAAGAAACTAAATAACAGTAAGGTAGGTATTAATTAATAAAGATACCAACACTATCACAAATTAATTTTGTTAATAATAAAATATAAATTACACATTATTTTGAGTGATAAGGATAAGTAAACGGACATTGAAAACACTTCACACGGGCACACGGATTCTATAATGCACGGGTATACGGATGTATGGACTCTAAATACACGTATACTTTAATTACATGGGCTTTAACACCGTTTTTATAAAAACACATATGTACGTATTCTTAGATACACGTGAAATAGAGACCTCTAATTTAAATCAAACATTCAGAATGGCAAACTCAGATACAATAAATGTAGTAACCGCTATTAACATGTTTATTACATTTAAAGGCGGTAATGAAAATGATCTTGCACCGTTTAAAAATAAATGTGAATTTGTGATAGATAATGTTAGTGGATCTGTTAAACCAAATATAGCGATTATTTCTAACTTAAAAGGGGAAGCATTCAAAACACTATGTTACCGAAAGATATAACTACTTGGGACGAATTTAAAATACATTTTTGAACTGTGATTGGGACGTCTCATATTCTGTTGAAAATGCTTTTTCAATATCATCTTTGTAACATTCTTGTAACTTATTGGCAAATTCTATTATTTCCGAAGCTTGTGGGTTTAAAAACAGGCGGCTCCATAACGATAAGCGGGTATTTCCCTATCATTATTTAACTATATACTATGGTGTTTGTCTGTCTGTCTTTATATGAGAAATCGAACCCGCATTGAATGCGCGTATGTTTTGTTATTTATGTGCTTGTACTGTGTTGTGTATATCTATAATATAGTAGGTACATTTAGATAGATGTTTAATTTTGAGCGAACAAAAAATTAATTAAGTTTGATTTCATCAAATGAAAAATACTTTTTATAATTTTGTAAAAAAAAAATCATTGAAATTTGCCGCACTCCAATATTGCCGCTCTAAGCCCAGGCCTATAGGGCCTGTGCCTAAATACGCCTCTGGATCTGGACCCCTAGATCACGTGTTTAGGTTGTGATATATTATATTTTATATGCGGATATACGCTTATATATAAATATAGTGATTTCAGTCCTATGTCAGTTAGTTTGAATGTTTGTTACAGCTATTGCCTATTTAGGTATTTATATTTTTCTTGAAATTACGACGTTATACGTATTATAAGATAATGTAAAAGGACCCTCCCCTAGTAAAAATTCAAAAAACCGACACTGTGGGTATCATACGACGTATTCAAATAATTGTATTCTCTTGGGGAGTACAAATTTTTGAGGAAGTGGTAACTCAAGCTTTAGAATATGAAACAACTTTCCCTAATGTATCTAACTAGAAAAACGTTAGAGATAATAAATGTAATAAAAATACTATAAAATGTAATCGCTGTGAACACTACTACTTATTACGCGATTGAATGTAGGACAAGTGCGCACAAATTACCAGATTATAAAGGGAAACAGATAAAAAAAGAATATTGAAAACGTAATATTAAAACACGAAATTTAAGATAAGTTTAGTAATTATTGTAAAAAGCCTAATCACGAAATCGAAGATTGTAGAAAATAAAAAAAGTGAACAAGGTGAAAGTTCAAAGTCAACCGATAATGTGAGATCAGTAGATAAAATTAATGACAATGGAAATATAAGAGTAATTACGTCAGTAAATAATGAAACTATGAGTGGCGTATGCAGGGGGATGTCAGGTAGATATAACACCTCCTCGTCATTAGATGAAATTATGAAACGATGACTAAAAAAAAAAATGAAATTTTCCTGATAAAACATCATCATTATTAACAAATATTAACATAAAAGTTTAAACGACAAAAACATTGATCAAATTGTTCTACAAGTGACCAGACACATTTTTTTTAAATTATTATACTCCTTTCATTTATGGGCAACATAGTTCAATAGTTAAAAGAATAATTTTCAAACCGTAAAAATATTATATCTGGCCTTTGTTTTCTAATTTCTAATAAAACTTAATAATATAATCAATCAAATATTTAAGTAAATTTTTTTCAGATTATATTAATCAAGACGTTTTTAAGGTAAAATTAAAGCTTTAGCGTACAAATTTGCAAAAATTAAGTGTACGTGGTCTTCTATGTTAGAATCTAGATTAAGTATAATATGAGACCTCTTTCTAAATATGTTCAAACTGCTTCATATTTTTGCAACACTACCTGTTATATCGAGTGAACCAGAAAGAAGTTTTTCCACATTAAAAAGAATTAAGACTGATTTTCGAAATCTTATTGGCCAGTTAAGGATTAATAATTTAATAGTTCTAAGTATTCATTGTGAAGTCGATGTTGAAATTGAAATTGAGATGGTTATTAAAAAATTGGCGAAACAAAACCGCCATACAGGCTTTATTTTATAACTACATTATATATATACACTACCTTAATGTTTTTTTCTTATTTCGTAATATTTTATTTTTATTAATTATATTATTATAACATAGTGGGATTAATAGATTTTTTAGTGATGAGCAAAAAAATAAATAAAAATGGTGTCATAAATTCATGTATATTATGACACATCCCCTTGAAAATATTCTGTGTACGCAATTGGCAATAATAACATGTAATTCAGATAGTTTTAAAACACATAGTATTGGATAACTATTGGATAGTGGAGCTGATATGAGTATAATTAAAATGTCTGAACATAAAGGGCACGTTAGAATGAACGAACATAATAAAAAAAAAAAAAAGATACAGGAAATTAATCAAACCGCGGTAGATATAATTGGAACATTGGAAATTAAATTACTAATTAATAAAGCCGAGATTGTAACATAATTTCAAGTGGTTCACAATATTTTTCGTCTCAAAGAAGGTTTGATATTCAGGCCAAAATTGTTTATGGACTATAAAGCCATCTTAGATTTTAATAAAGAAATATTAATATTTCTGGAAAATCAAAAGAAATAAAACCAGACTCTATGTTCATACCACCGCGAAGTTTTTGTGTACTAGTAATAAAGACTAATAAACTGTTTAATTACGATGTAATAGCAATAAACAAACAACATGTTAACGAAAAGGTAACAATCGTTAATAGTCAAAGTCCCTTATATAAAAATTAAATAATGAGCAGGGCTCATAACTTATAGGTCTAAAAAAAAGTAGTTATAAGCGCTATAATATGCTCTTAAAAATATTCATATAAGCGATTAAATATGTACTAAAAATATAAAAATATGCGAAAAAAAAAAATATCATGTATAAAAAAAATTGAAACTCTTATTATTAAAATTCTGTATGTGTCACTATATGATACAAATAGATATATAATTTAAACCAAAAGAAGAAGAATTAGTTAATTAACATGAATTAATTACAAATATAAAAATTAATAATACTATAATTACTTGTTATTATTAGGAAAAAATGTTTTAAATGCTACGGAACTGAAAAAGACTTAAAAAAGTAAAATATCAATTAACAAATTTCTAAATATACAAGAATAATTCTGCAAAATTTTAAAAAAGCAAAATATCACTTATACTTTGAAATATGAAAAAATATACAATATAAAATTTCGTATTTAGCTTTTTAATTATCTGAAACAAATGTATAACCATAGGTATTTCTAGGACCTCCCCAAAAAAAAAAAAAAAAAAATGTTAATTGTATAAGTTATGAGCCCTGATAATAAGTATATCAGTGTATCAATTGAACCTTTGACTATTAATAATATTAAATGAGAGGCATACGACGAGAACGTATTTTTAATTAATGAAAACAATTTAACCGAACAAGGTGGGAAAAAATAACATGATAAAATTATTACGTAATGCGATTAAAACGGACTATTTAAATGTAAAAGAAAAGTAAAACCTAATTGAATTGTGTTAAGAATATTCAGTAATATTTTACTTTGAGGGGGATATTTTAACGTGCACCGATTTGGTATAACATAAATAATAAACATAATACACAAACATAAATACACCGCATATTACATAATACATTAATATACGACCATATAAACCTTCCTGAGCTTACCAAGAGTAAATTTAAAACAAATAAAAATTATAAAAAAAGATAATATTATACAAAATTCAGTGTCACCATTTAATTTCCTATTAGCGGTAATAAAAAAAACGAATTACAAAGGGAAAACGGGATCATAGTATGTATAAAAATAATGTTAAATTGTTATTTTAAAATTTTAAAATTGTTGTTCTTTGTAAAGATAATAAATAACAATTGTTTTAACAATTTTTAGAATAATTTTTGAAATGTTTTTTTTAAATTGAAATGAATTCTTTATTTTAATTTTTTTTATAATTAAATTTACGTTGTATGACCCATGATAGACCCATGTTAGAATTTTCTGATCCATTTGAGTACGAAATTTCTTATGTTCTAATTTAGTAAGACCATATTAAAAAAAAACATTTATTTTTATTTTTATTTATTTTTAGAGTGCTATTTCATTTTCTATTATACATATTGTATTTGGAATAGGGTAGTTAAATATCATAAAGTTAAACCAACAAACCAAACTTAACTACAAAAATCAAGGACCGATAAAAATATCGACAATTCAGTTATGAGTTATCGGGTTACTTAAACTTAACAAATTACAACCAATTTTGTGAGAATTTCGATTAACTAATAAAAAAAAAAAAAAAAAAAAAACAGGTGAAATGTGTTGAAATATTAATTTGAATATCGATTTAAACTGTGGCAAATTCCTGGAAGCTATAACTGTTGTAGCAAAAGATATCACAAATAAAAGTGATTTAATTTTTTCGTCTATTGGTGTATTGCAGGGTATACGCGGGTATACGTCGTATACTCGGATCCCTATTTTTGGATTTATGCGTATACCTTTAAGAAAATTAGTCTTTTATGGGTATACGCACACTTCTAATTTATCATCAGACAATTCAGTCATGGTATCTGTTCGAGCTGGTTGCCATATAAACTTATTTTTACCGTATCTACGGCCTTTTCCCCGATAACCGCGGCCGCGATTATTTTAACGGCCTGTTCACCACCCGGCTGGACAACTGTCGCGGTTGTCGTGTGTTCACCTGCTAGTACGGCACATAGCCGCCAACGTGTTTTTTTTTGTACCGCCGGTCGTCGCACGAAACATCGTCCAGTCGCTTGTGCGTTTTATTTCCTTTTCGCCGGTCGTGTTTTAATTAACCAAAGTGCGAAGTTGTCAACGGCCGTTGTTGTCTGTCCTGTGGTGTCGCGGTTCGTGGGTTTGCGGCGGACAGTAGTCGTTTAGTCAGGTCGATCCAGAGGGCAACGTCAGCTCGGGTGTTTTGTCGTGGTCAACCGATCAGGTCATGCCTTTTATTGTATTATTGCCAATATTGCACTTTGGTATTAATTATTCTATTATTGCCCATACGGCACCTCGTTTTATTGTTATACTTATATATTTTGTATTACCATTATTATTATTATTATTTTTCACAACATTTGGGCTCCCGTTCCCCAACACTGAATGATTTATTGTTTTTTTTTACAAATAATAGTAGGCGGTGCCTTTTGGCACTATATACGCCACTGCATATCCATATACACATGAAGGGTAAGTATTTGTAATAAAGTAATAAAAGATTATTAAATACTAAGTGTAATGATTTTTCGAGTGAAGCGAGAACATTTTTTAAGGTAAGCAATAGTGGTGAATTTAAGGGGAGGTAATAGGGTAAATACCCCCCTCTCCATCCTTGAGTTTATTATATACAAATTTATTACATTGTGACTTGTGAAAAAAATAGGTTTATCCCATTATTATATACCATTTTTTCAGATTTCAGATTAATAACCCCCTTGATAAATTTCTGGATTCGCCACTGGTAGGCATATATAGGTATATTAAACTATTTTTAGGCGCGTATACCCATAAATATATTTACCAATACACCACTGTCTATTGGACATAGCGCAAGACTCAAACGGCATTTGGTAAAGGGTTTAAATAAGCTTATTAACTTCTTTGTAGTGTATGTGATATGCATTGTTAACAGAAAATAATGTCAGAAATTAAACATTTGTTAGGAACCGATATCGATCAAATTAAAATAATAAATCAAGATAATTAAATTCAAACAAAAAAAATAATCATTTAAAGTTATATAAGCAGAATTGATTAAAGATGAGTTACGTAACATAACTATTGACCAATACATTAACAATCACATTTCATAACATTTTACTTGTCTAAATATTATAATAATCAAGTACGTTTCAGAACAAATAATTTAATCAAAATAATACAATTGTCAAAAATTCACTCACATTTGTTAGGATCTTATGAATTATTTGACCAATTTAAATATTTTAAGGTTTCATTATTCATAGGGACGGATATGCCTTTAGAGATAAATGTAGAAAATACAGATAAGCTTTTACTTTCAAAAATAACTATATACTACTAAGACACTGATATTGTATTTATTATAGCAATACCATTTATTTACATTACTATATATGTCAACAGCTTACGTCATATCACCGACTTTTACATTTTTCCTACTAAGCCTCAAAAGTCATGTAATGTCCAAATTCTTGTATAAATATGAGTAGATATGTCTTTAGAAATTTGATGTATTCCAACTTGACACCTTCATTTTTCTTATTGCCTCGTGTGGTTAATCGCCGGACGCTTTTAAGGTTTTTTATTCCACTTATTGTAATCTTATAACTAGGGCCCGGAATTATACGCACTAAAATCGTACAAAATATGCAAGCATTTATGCACTGATTATCATTAAAATATGCAAACAAAAATACAAGTTAATTAAATGTATTCAGCTTAAAAATGTATATAATTTATTAAATAATTATAACGGAACAAACAAATTTAATAAATACCCAATTGAAATAACTGTACTGTAATATGTACTTATGTTGCATTTAACTGTTTGATGAATTTCGAAATATTTTGATAGTATATTGGATGCCTAAAAATGATTGAAATTTGATTTATTTTTTCAATTAATAACTTGGATGTATTTATAAGTTTTCAAATGTTGTGTGAAAGTAAAGCGCTTTACACTATTAATTTTAATTTCACATACTTGACAAAAAAGTCAGATGCAAAAATATATTCTCCGAATTCCGCAACATATTTACAAACAAACGATTGTACTTTTGACATTTTATTAAGAAACAAAAACACAATATCGTGAAATGTAAATGAAACATAACTAAAATATGGTCCACGAAAACCTACTCAAAATATAGATTACAATATCTAGTCCCGACCGAATTATCTTTATTTAGAAGCGATTAGATAATATAAGAAAACAAATTTCTTGTGAACCATAGGTATATGTGAGTAAAATCAATGAATAATAATAAAATAAATTAGTATAAAACACTTAGTATTTGACTATAATGTAATGAAAAAAAATTTAAATTAATATATGAGTTAAATATTGAATTTTTAATTTCTTTTTTACCACCATCCGGTCTTTTGCGTAGCACCATGTAGTCTTTCTCGTACCATTAGTAGTTCGCGTACCACAGTTTGAGAACCGCTGTTTTAGATGAATCGTACTATTAAAAGGCGCTGCAAGATACAATAAAAGTCTATACTGGGAATGAGATTCAATAGTTATACGCAAACGAGTCGTCATTTTTCAGATCAAAATTTGTATTAGCTGGTTTTCACGTTTTTCGTTGTGCGCAAGCCAGTTATCAATTTCCAGGTAAAAAATTGTATACTCTGTACAAACGAGTATTACCGAATAAAACACGGTAAAAAACCCGCACACTTTTCATGGGTTAAAACTGTACACTATTCTTGTGCCGATAACCTTCACACTTCTGATCATTACCTGAAAATATGATAAGAACAAACCGCACACCTTTTTTTATTGTAAAAACTATTATATTAATCGTTAAAAATTATACAGATTATATTTTTTTTAAATAAGAACTAAAAAAACAAATATTATAAAATTAATGCTAATGCTTGATACCGATGGTCAATATTTACAGACGCCAGACTTTGAAAATGTAATGGAGGGCTCATTATTTTATAATCACATGAACAGTTTTACCTAAATCTTACCATATAGTTCCTATTTTTATTTTCCACTAAAATATAATAGTTCTTTGTTGTTTTATATGCTATAAATTAATAACATGCTTTGAGTTTTCATTCATTCCATACTTCTTGAATTTGTATTTTTAATATTATGTTTAACGATTGAAAAAGTTATATTGATCTAAACAATTTAATACATAAATCATCGCCATCGTTTGGATTTGACCTTATGATGACCACTCATATTTTCAAACGCTTGCATTTCATAAATTCTCATTGAAAGATTGGAGTTAAAGTGTGAGATGCTCACCATATTTTTCAGTTTGTAACGTATTGAAAATCGAAGCAAACATATTTTTAGTGTTTTGATGTTCTTTAATAATTTAACCCACGAATTTATTTCGAAAAAAAAATATTATTGTTCTAACTGTAAGTAATTTGACTGTCAATCCACTAATGTATACATTTAAAAAATATAATCAATATAGATATATTTTTTAGCGTTTAATTAGTTTTACATAGTGTTATTTCATTAAATATTTAGTGATTAATATAATTACCAAATCAATACGATAAAATACGTAATCTATAATTTTATTCAAGTATATTTTTCGATATTGTTCAGGAACATTTTACTGATAGGATATTATAAAGATAAGATAACATTTCGCCAATACATTTTCCTGACAAATGCACCTTGTTCAAAAGATTATTTTTTTAATTTTTTTTTTTTTATAAACTTTCTATATAAGCCCGAGATGTATTTTTGTTTCTCGTCAGTTTCCATTGTAACATAAACGTATAGACATCTCGTATCGATTACCTACCACTATATTTGTTATATTTTATTAACAGACAAAACGTGTGTGTACAAATATATGAAAACACATTCTTCGAATCTTCGGGAAATTAACATTCTATTGGTTGTAATTTATATCTGACTTTTTTCAATATGGTTGATGAAATTATCATGAAACAGGAATTTGATGATACTATGCAATATCGCGAGTGCAAATCAAACAGTAAACTTTTAAGTCGCGATCAATATTTCAATTTAATATCGGACGTAAAAAACATACAATCTCGGAATTATATGCTTGCCAAGCGTTATGGTATTATGGTACTAAACGGTGTTGAAACATTAATTTGTCCAGTAAGTAAAAAACATCCTCATTTCAAATTATACGCTATAGTGGACGATTTGTTTGATATTTTACACAATTTTCATCAGTCGATCGGGCACGGAAAAAATAAACGTGCGATGTTTGAATTAGTAAAAACTTGGTATAAAAATATTGGCAAATCTGAAATAAAACTTTATCTAAGTTTATGTATTAAATGTAAACAAAAAAAAAATTTACAAAATAAAGGTTTTGTTAAACCTATTGGTTTCGAAGATTTTCATAGTCGTTGTATAATTGACTTCATCGATTTTCAATCACTACCTGATGGTGATTATAAATACATATGCGTGTATCAAGACCATTCGACAAAATTTTGCATTTTAAGACCTTTAACTTCAAATAAAGCTAAAAAAGTCGCAGATGTGTTATTAGATATTTTTTGTTTGTTTGGTGCACCGGTTATTCTCCAAACAGATAAACACAGGGATTTCAGAAAAGAAATGTTATGTATACTACGCGAAACGTGGCCCGATTTAAATATAATTTATGAGAAGTCACAGCATAGGAAGTCGCAGAAGAACATTGAACATACAAAGCAAGACGTAGAAAATATATTGATAACTTGGATGCAAGATAATATGACTAGTAAATGGAGCGAAGGACTTAGGTTCGTTCAGTTTATAAAAAATAAAGTACATTACCTTGGAACTAAAAAAAGTTCATTTAATGAGATGTTTGGAACTGATCCACAGACTCATTTGTCATCGAATATATTGTCAGATAAAGTACTACAAGAAATTACACTTGAAAATAGCGCAAGTGAAATTGACAAATCAATTGCAGAGTCATCAAAACAAAATAAAAAACGAAAACATAGAGAAGACAGGCAAGATGTGAATGAAAAATTTGAAATACAAACAAAAAAATATAAAAAATTATCCAATGGTCAATGTGTAGGAACAAAAGGTTCTTCAGTTCGAATTAAAGTTATCGATTTGAGCAGAAAGTTCAGAGAACCTCGATATATTACTGCTGTGATTCTCAGAAGGACGGACGATGGATTTTATCAACTCGGATGTAAAAGTGGTACGTATACGATTGATAAATATTTTACTGTCAATATAACTCTCATTATATGATTTTAGGCATACTGGATGAATTATACATTATTTCTCAGTTCACATTATGTTCCGAAAATCTTTTATCATTGAATGATGTACCAAAATGTAAACGAATTTCACTGGAAACTGCATTAGAACAGTCTGTTGGAAATGGCCAAAATTATTTTAAATGATCGTGTAAAATAAAATAAATGCATATGTCGAAAAAAGCTGTAATGTATATTACAAATTGTCACCGAAAATAATTATTGTATACTTATAATTTTTTTTTTTTTTTGTAAAAAAAATAATTACAATCTATATCAAATTTGTACACTAAGTAATTTTTTTACATACATTTTTACAATAACGGAATTTAACAGAATGGGAGGGCTACTGAGTAGTGCCACCCGACAGATTATTTTAGTAGATCTCTTAGCCAGGTCCGATTTAATCTTCTTACAAAAATTAAAATAGTGTTTTAGTTTTACACATTAGTTGAATAAATTATAGTATATAAATATCATTCTTATATGTTTATAGTTAGTAATATTAAAATAATAAAAAATATTTGTATACCTATCTACTTCAAGTAGTTTATTACGCATAATGCATAAACTTATATAGTTTAATTTAGAATTACGTAAATGGAATAACCTAAAAACTATTAACTATTTGAACATTTTTTATATATAGTAATTATATACGGTAATGTATAATTAGTTTGAAGTATATTTATAAGCTAAAATTGTACTAAGTAAATGCAATAAATTATAAAATAATGTAGCCAAAACAGTGGTATACAAGTGAAAAATCTATACATTTTCATAAAATAATACACTGTTGACATCTAAAATTAACACCAATGTTTTCCAACCTTTATGTTAAGGTGACCCATAAATCTCAATTGTGTTGGGTAGATGACTCTCAAAAAAAAAAAAAAAACTTTAGTATGCTTAAATATAATAATATTACTAATCGTATTATTATAAGGAATTTTATCAAATATATTAATACTGCAAAACTGAATTATAATAACCTACCTATATAATTATATTTTGATAACTAAGATATTTTTCTTGTTATAAGTTTACAAACAGCAATCCATCAAAAATATTTTGCGACCGATTTTGGGAAACGCTGATCTACACAATAGAACAAATATTTTGTATACTATTTTATAATATTTCAAATTTAATGAAATTAAAAAATGTATTGTACAGCATATTATTTTATATTATATTATATTACATTATATTATATGTGTTTTTAAGTAAAAAAATTAATCATTCAATTTTTGAAAATTGTAATATAGGAACTTCATAAATTATTATATAATTTTGCAGTAAAGTAATTTCATAAATGCTATTTGTTCGTATATAGGGGCGGATTGGCCTATCGGGAAATCGAGAATCTTTTCAATGGTCCGGTCCTTGTTTGGGCCGCTCTATATTATTATATAATTACCAAAAAAAAGTTTTATTTTATAAGAAATAAAAATCATTAAAAAAATAAATATATATTTAAAGATACATTAAGATCAAACTTCAAGTTCAAGTTGGAACTGATTCATCATGTGACTTACCCAAAACTATTATAGCTATAACTATAGTAAAGTTATTTTAAATATTCCTAATTTAGGGGTGAAACTAAACAAATTTTAAAATCGATGCAAAATAAAGCATTTTTTTGTTAGGGGAGAGGGGTAAAATAGTTTGATTTGCGGCTCATGAGCCGGTTTGTTTCATATTTCCTGGGCCGAAAATAATTGCCAATCCGCCCCTGTTCGTACAGCTTCAATATTTTCAATATATTTTTACGTAGTTTGTCAAGCAATGTTTAATTATTTGTTCTTTCTAAAACCGGGTTCACACAGAGTCGTAAATTGGGAGAGAATACTACTCGTTCTGCGCATGTCTCACGACTGCTTGAATTGTATGACCGATAATTTACGACCCCCAGTTCACACATATCAATAGCAGATGCTCCTGATTTTTTAGCGTTATTTTTTTCAATTCTTGATAATAAACTGATCTAATATTTTTAAGCTTTGGGCTATTTCATGAATACCAAAACCATTGATACCCATTTCATCGCATTTTTTTTTTAAGGCTCCATCTCTTGTATCTCTGTCTTGTACATTTCAGAATTTATTTTCCACAAACATACCGCATAGCAATACAATTCAACAAATTTAATTGTTTGTTTTGTATTAATTTTGTACACTGACATTACGCTGAGGTAGGAAATGTTATTATTATATAAAAATAAAATGTATTAATTAATTCAATTAATAAATTATAAGTTAATAAATTTTATTATTTCACGCCTACAAAAAACGAAATAAATACGTATATATATGGAAAAAATTTGACATTTGGTAAGTGATTCACGACTAAACCAGTTGTGTTCACTCCAACATGCCGAAGTAATCACGACCGATCTATTTTTGGTCGTTGACGACTTCTACTACCACGACTACCAGTTCACACCAAGTAGTGATCACGACCAACTCTCCTAATAGTAGTATTCTAGCCCAGTTTAGGACTCCGTGTGAACCCGGCTAAAGCATATGTAATAAAATACTATTATATTTTAATATAATCACAAGATATCATGTAGATAATTAGATGTAGTAATTTATGTTGTATAACTGTGTAATATATAGACTACACCAACGGTTATCAAAACGTGCACCGCGGCGCCACTGATTTTACAATATACTTATAGTAATTTTTTTCTTTATAAGGCGATATTTATTGCAGGTAACGTGCCATAAGCTTCATCTTGCTCTCAAACAATAGATAATAGTGTTTTATAATAGATAAGAGATTTAGTATACTCTTTAATATTGGTAATAGTAATAAAATATAGTTTTTTTTTAAATACTTTCTATGTGTTTTTAATTTAACCTTTGACAAAGAGCGATATGAATATGCTCGATTCTCAACCGGACTAACACTCGTCTGTAATGATTTCGTATCAAATCAGACTTCCTTATATACGGCTTCGTTGACGTCATAAATCCTCTCCGAGCCTTGCAAATCCATATTTCAGAAATAGCTTATTCTCATTTTTATAAGAATACGAATCGTAATACTTGATACGACGCTTATGCCGTAATTAGTATAGGGTGCACAATATTTTTACTTAGCTATTCTCAAGCCTGGGCATTAACGAGTTAATAAGTTAAAAATTAATTTAAAAGTTAAGTTCATTTAACTTATTAACTTAACTCATTTCCTTACAAAATTAACTTGAAATTAACGTACTATTTTTTCATTTATCCCAATTAAGTTAATTTTGATTTTCAAGACCACAAAAATATTTTTGTAAAATACCGCATTCGATAACAAGTTCATGAAATTTGGATATTATTATTAGAATTATTCCATATTCCATTTATGATATTACTAAATAAGATAAATATTATTGAATATTATCGAATAAGAGAAAAAATGTAATAGCTGATCAACATTTTGAGATAAATCTTTTTATTGAGATTCATTTATTTACTTCAAACATAACTTGGTTAACATAACAGTAGTAATTTGCTATATTAAAAAATAATTTAATATGTACCTACTAGTATTAAGATACCTGATAGAAACACAATAATTTTGACGTAATATCATATATATATATATATGTAGCATACTTGTATGTAATATTATAAATTATAGTTTTAAGTTGAAATACGCAGGCAGGCGATAAGTACGCATATGCCACTTAGTTTGAACACAATTTTGTAAAATTCATTGGCACATCAACTATGCATGGTAGAATAACAGTCATTTTATACAGTACTGAATAATACTTTCTTTGATTTATTTGGCTATTAATTTTATAATTTATCATCAATATTTATAAATAACCCATTGGAAGGTAAGTTTTATTTAATGTTTAATAATTTTAATAGAATAAATTGATCTTTAAACTGAGTAGTATGTCTTTAATCTATCTTTTTTATTTTTAATACTTATACTAAAATTATATATATTTTTAGTTAGTAATACATGTAAAAAGATATTTATTATAAATATTTATTCTCGTCAAGCATTTGTTAAAATTGAAAAAGTGCTCCGACCGATGCAAAGTAAACTTGTTTACCAACTCAAACATCTTTACATTTTTTAAATCGAACCAATAGAAGTACCTTAATTTTTGTCAGTGCGACAACTATTTCACGTTCATAAGTTGGTTTTGAATATTTTAATCTAATAGCTTCAAGTGACATGTGCATGTGCGTGCGTGCGGCGTGCCGCGTACGTAATATATTTAGCCGACCGGCGGGCGGCGACCACTACACTAATCGTTTTCGTTATCGGTATTTCTACGAATGACGATAAATTATTGACAAAAATACTAAATAGGTTGGTAGATTACGGATTATACGATGAGCGTAAACATTATTTTATTTTATTTTATGATCGTTGCCCTGAGTATACGGAAATGTTGTAATTTTCAGTTGCTTTTAGGAATATCATATACTTCACCTTAATTTTTAATACTGCATTTCAAATTTCTCTGCAGTTGTTTTCAAAAGCGCCGTGAAAAACAAAAGAAAAATTAAGGAAAAACGGAGATTTTTACGCAAAATCTGTATTCGAGTAAATAATTTCATATGTTGGCCCAAAAAGCGTAAAAATTTAATACAAGACTCCTGATATATTTTAACAATAGTAGTTGAAAATATTAAAAATACGTAGACACAATTTTTTTTTATAAGCATTCAAAGTTCGAATTTTGACAAATTTTATCAAATTTATAATTTAAAAATTATTTTGTAGTTAAACATTTATAAAATGTTCAACTTTCATAGCTAAGGATTGAAATTTAAGAACAAGGTACCACGTAAGTAGGTTATTCTGTAACCAAAAAATACGACTTATCGGGAACCGTATTTTATAATATGTAATAACTAGGGCTAGGGACTTCATGCCCTTGAAAACCTTAAAATATGTATGCATTTATGCCCTAAAGAATCAATATGTATGCTATTAAAATATGTATTTAAAAAAATTATATTTGTAATAATTAAATAAAAACATTTAACTAGTAATAAATTATAATAATATTTTTATATATGATAGATATGATGATTTGAGATAATTTTTTCTTTTTTTCAAATTTTTTTTCATCTTATATTGAGTTTTATCTAAAACAAAATATTTAAATGGTTTTAAAAATAAATTAAATTGAAAATATTTTTTTTATTTTTAATATAGTTATAATTTTTCCAACCTTGAGCATTACATTGAACTATAAGATAATTTCTTAAGTTGGAAAATTTAAATGACTGCCTGTTATCAGCCAAAATAAATTTATATTTAGAAAAGGAACGTTACACGTCTACGGAACTTATTGGTGCAAACTTAAAAAAATCGTAGGTCACTTTAACTAATATCTGCAGGCAGTCTATCCATAGATTAATTTTTCCATTTAAAATGTTCGATATTTTTTGTAGTTAGCCTTAGCTTGTGCAGATTCTTCAATTTTTACAGAATGTATACGTTTTTGTAGTTTTAATTATTTTAATGCATTCAGTTAGTGCACCAATAAGACACCTTGAGTTCCAAGTCACGTTATATATGAAGAAATAAATCATAATTTTTTTTTATAAAATTTAAAAACTTACTCTTTCATATGAATAATTGTCAAATATACATTTATAAAATGAAAAATGGTCAAATATGCACTTATAAATGAAAAATGGTCAAATATGCAAAACATGCAACTATAAATTTTAAATATAAACTTGTATTGCTATGAAACAAATTTATATATTACTTAGCTATGTTTTTGATAATTATTTAAAAACATGCAAGTTCCTTGAAGTCCCGAGCCCTAGTAATAACAATACTTATATAAATATAATATAAAATATCCACCTTACAAACCGTCTCTTTTTCGTATACAATGATATTATATCATCTTACCCACTTTTTTAACAATATTAGTTGTACTGTAGTGGATGTGTTGAATTTGAAA
>NW_020272808.1:0-8528 GCF_003268045.1 Sipha flava | reverse complement strand
CTCAAAAGCCATGGATTTTGTGCTGGAAGTGAGTGAGCAGCAAAAAACAATTGCCGATCAAGTAATGGTTTGTATGGAACTAAAAATAATTCAAGATAAAAATAGTAGTTAAGATAATATACTTATATACATATATATTACAAAAAAACAAACCGATAATTGGTGGTGTAACATTCACATTCCCAGGCTTGTATAAAAATTGATATTCATACCAAGGACCCTTTATATCGCTAGCTCCTTGAATTATAATTTCTTTACGATTTTCAAAATTGAATAATTTATTTGGTAGAACGTATGAGTTACTTATTTTGTAAGGAGCTAATTTATTGTAGAATAATTTTAAATCACGTGGGATAGTTTGGTTAACACTTGGATGAAGACCTGATAAATTAACTGAACCCAAAGTAAATATGCCCAAACATACAGAAACATAAAATGCTGATGTTATAAATGCTGAAATAGAACCATTAGTTTTATTTTTTAATGGTAGAGATGAATAAAGAGATGTTAAACATTCATAGATAAATGACCCTAATGCAAAATAAGAAATATATGGCAAATATATTGAGAGATAAATATTGAATAACTTTGGAGTAAATGCTGAAAAAAAAAAAAAAAAAATCAATTAATTTGTCTTCAATAAAAAAAAACCATTATTTAATAAATTTAGATATTAAGTTTACCTATTTTAAAATCCGGTGTATTTTCTGGGGTTATATGGAAATTATATAACATTGGAAAAATAGCCAAGAGTAACGTTATCACATTAATAGTCAGAAGTCTTGTAAATACAGTAGAACACCACTGTCGACTTCTAGCAAGAGCTAATTCTAGAAAATTAAAATAAAACAAAGAAATATATCATATTTAGGTATTACAAATATAACATTAAATGAATAAAACTACAATATTTACCTCTATAAAACGTATGGTCATCTAACAATGATAAGCAAAGAACTAGGTACAAAAGATTAAAGTAACTATAATTTCCCGATGCTAAAATACCAAGTTGCATGAATACCTAAAAAGAGCCAAATATTATTGTTGCAGTATACTATGTAAAAAACTATAGCTAATTTATGTTATCATATAGTTTTACAAATAAATATAGCTTTATAGGCAGAATAATGAGATTGATCAAGAATTTTGACTGCCATTATTATATGTTTTTTTTTTTTATATAATTCTATATTAATCAAAATAAAACATTACCTGAATATAATATGCCAATTTTTGAATGGATCTAATAGGTACCAAAAACATCAATGGTACAAATAAATCATTAATTTCTGCAAGTACAGTAAAAGTTTTTAAAAACCAAGCCGGCAAATAGTGTGAATACCATGAAATAAAATTTGGCAGTGGCATAGTTTCAAAATATTTTGACAAAGCTAAAAAAAAAAATCAATATATTAAAATATTAAATAAATATAATCAACGAAAACTTTAACCATAATATAAATAAATTCCTTAAATGTAAAAATAATGTTCATCTTTATTTAAAAAATTAAGAAAACCTATTTCATGAGATATTATAATTTAAATGATACTTTCAGTACCTTAAGTATCCCAAAATTTTAACAGAAAAAAGTATGTAACAAATAAAGAAATATATTCAACTTTGTATGAAATTTATTGATCAACATTTTTGAAAACTTCTACATCAAATAAGATATTGATTTTATAAAATTACAATTTATGAAATTAATTGTACAGTATCAAACTTTTAATAGTTTACTAGTTTTCAATTAGTAATAAGTCTCATTTTAAATCAAGATTCAAAAATACTAGATGAATACCATCTTCACTTCATTCTTGTATATTTGTTTTTTTTTTTCATATATACAGTATTATTTTAAAATATTGTAGGTAACATTAATGAGAGTAAAATAGTTTTAAGCTTGTCAAATCTTTGGTTTTATTTATAATAGCTCCTTATAAAATATTTTTGGTTCTTCCTTCAGCCAGCAGTATTACCAGACTATAAGAAGAGCTTAAACATGGAACAGGCAACGTATAGTTAACCATGGAAAAACAATCATTTCTTAAATCCACTCCTGCCACTTTTAAAGACTAGTCTTATGGTTTGTTCATAGTCACGGAAAAATGACCTTTACGGGAAACTGTAACTATTTGAATTGAAAGTGGTAGTAAGATGGGATCAAAAGTATTATTGGTAGAAAAACTGTTTCTTTTGTACCACAGCCTGTATAAGATAATTGCTAATACGAGTACTCGGTAATATATACTGTTGGTGTACATGCAACGCGCAAGATAATTTTTATTGATTAACTTATTGGAAAAATTTGTATTTATATATCGGTATCAAACAATTGACAGACAAAAATGATGCGTCATAAATAGCTGGAAACCTGCAGGCCGCTGTGATGCACAATCTGTATTGAAGATGGATTAGTCTTAATTAACCCACTTAAAAAACATTTTTTAAAATCCTTTCTTAATGCACATTTACAATATTAGGTGAACCATTATTCTAAATTTCAAGCTTGTACGTTTAGTAGATTTCAAGAAATAGGGATTATTGAGCGAGTAGTATTTAAGTATTATATAAAATAGATTACATACCAGTTAAATCATACCAGCTCTGTGCCCCTGAATTCATCTTAGAAACACCTGCAGAAAATGCTACCCTGAATAGCAACCATCTTACGAGCCAAAAAGCAATTGAATCATGAGGAAGCGATGCAAGTGCAGTTTGCAGGCGTAAATTACGTTTCTTTAGGGGAACTTTTGGTTTTTGAAAAGGCAATGGAGCAACCAGTATACATAGTAATCCCACTTCTAATAAAAGCTCATCACTAAAAAATAAAATACATGTATTTGCATTAAAAATGAAGTTATTTAAAAACAAAATAATTTATTAGTAACTCACGCTAAATCAGACAAGAATATTTGACCAACTTGATACAATGATAAATACAAGATCCAGAGGGTGAAAAATAAAAATTTGTTGCAAGCTTTTTGTGTTAAAAATCTGAAAAATACATAAAAATGATCTCCGTTCATAATATAGTTAACTGTAACAAGATTATGTATATAAATTGAACATCAACATTTATTTTACACAAATATTTAAAAAAAAAAATTTATTGTACTACCTAGATTTATCAAACTTAATTTATTAATTTTTAAATATTAATGAAGTCAAGATACCAAAATAGTACTATAAAAATACTATTATATATACCAATATTATAATTTATTTTTAAATCTACACACCACAAAACAACAATGGTTACAAAATCAAACTCTTCTGGATCCCTAGGCATTCTATCAGAAAAAAATGAACTTGCCAATCTTGCTGCCAAAACTGCAATCACCTCTCCACTATCATTGCTCATAAAAATTATTTCATTCCACGATATAAAAAAACTAATAACAAATAAATGTCAAAAAATATAGCACCAGAAACGGGCATCCTACTCCACCAAACTTAATACCATAAAACACAATACTGACAATTGGATATTCTTGATCGGAACACCCAGAAAATTAGAAGTTATTATAACAAGACTCGGAATCGAACATACACAAATCTCTCATAGTTTTCTTATGGCCAAGGAAGAATCTCGGATATGCTCAGCTTGCGGTGTTGCAGTCACTATCATCCACATTCTCACCAAATGCCGTATATATAACAACATTAGAACCGTCCACATTATACCTGAATCACTAGCCGAAACACTCAACAATCACCTGTAATCAATAGCCAACATCATCCAATTCATCAAAACAGCCAAACTTCAAACAAAAATTTAAATTTTATACTCAGAATAAACACATAATGTAATGTAAAATAATAAACTAAATAATTTGTAAACCCAATGGCCCATGCTGCCAAGGATTCTATACCAATAAAAAAAAAATATATATATATATATAATTTATTTTACACACAATTACTATAATTTTTTTTTTATTAAAGTTAAAGTTTGACTTTAACTTTTCACATTATCAGTTTAGGTTAATTCTAATAAATTTTATTGAATAGGATCAAATTTGCCCATTATATTGATGTTGGATTAGTATCTAATCTATAAATCACAAAAATAAACTTTCTCTCTAAATTGTTGGTTAATCAAATAATACATAATAGGTTAAACCATAATTATTTTAAATTAGACTGATTAAATACAACTTATATAGGAACAATAATAGTTATTTCAATACTTATTTTTATAAATATTGCTAAAATGGTTTAAAAAAATTTTTTTTTTTTTTAAAAATATAGCAAAATTGTTCCAATGGAAAACTAATTACTGTATTTTAAATGCATCTTTATACAAGAAACTATAAAAATTGTACAAAAAAAAGTAGAACAGTTTGAGTATAAAATTTAAACCAGAGGTAGGACCTTCGTTTTGCTATCAAAAATAAATAAATACATAGAATTATGGTAATGTTGTAATGCTTAATAATTCGTTAAAAATGCATATATATACAAATACGTAACAATGAATTCATAATGGAAAATGCCAAAAATTTAATTTATTATTCAGTCATAAAATTGTACATCAAACATTGTATAATAAAATTAAAACAAACAAAAATCTTATTTTTAAATTTTGAACACATTAATTATACTTTATTCACTATTTTATCACACAGTATTTTATTTACTATGGTAAAAAAAATGTTAATTGTTAATAGTAGCAAAACTTACCCTAAAAATGCAAAAATGATTCCAAACAGACAGATTAAATCAAACATGTATTCAGCATTCAAACCAATTTCTGATGACATCCATAACAACGTAGGTTTTGAATTAAATTTATCTAATAGCTTAGGACTTTCATTAATCAATGTATTTTTAGCTGGTAGTATACCATTTTCTCCAAATATACCTGTAACAATTTGTATTTAATGTTAAAATACATAACACTATAAATCAAATATAACCATAAAATAAAAATGTATATAATATTATAATTTAACAGATTATAATTTAAACTCTAAAATAATAAATAAAAAAAATATAAGAAACAGGTAATTAAGTAGGTATTTAGTAGACTTTGGTGAACTTTATTAATAATTGAAATAACATTACTTTTAACTACCTTTATTTTTAAGTTATTAGAAAAATAAGAAATTTAGTATCTAATTCATTTACTTACATGGTAAGTTTACACATTAATGATAAAATCATAACAAATATATAATATAGTAATGTAATGACAAGGTATATGGTAAAACTAAAGTTTAAAGTTGAAATTTTATTTTATATTTTTAATTTTAAAAGAGCAAAACATATTTTAGTTATGTATAAAGTTTAATAAAAATTAATATCAAAATTGCTTTTCAAAATAATAGTAACAATATTTGAAAATAACCATTGTATAAGCATTTTTGAATAGGTAGATACCATGTATTGAATATCAATATCAAGCAATTTTTTTACTTTTATTCTTTTGATATATTTTACAGATATATTCATTATTTCTGCAGGATTTTTCAAGTTTAGATAATGTGTATTAAAAAAAGGTGAAAAACATAATTGAGCTTTGAAACTAAAGAAACCAATACAGATAAAATATCTCCACTACGAGATTTTTTAAATCTATTCTTCCTGTTATTATAAATTTTTAATAACCAAAATTACCGAAATAAAAATACAAAAATTAAGAAAAACAAAATAAAAATATTGAAAACCAAGTTTTATTGTCAACGTACGAAAAAAAGTGATAAGTTGAAACAAATGGATGGGTAATTAAATTTTTTTCGAAGGTTCAAATTTCGTCGAGGATCGGCAAAGATTACCGGATTGGTATGCCGAACACAAGAAAAAAAGTTGACGAATTTGTTAGAACCCACGGTGAGCGACGACGGACGAGATGCCACGTCGTGCAACCCCAAGGTTTATAGATAATTATTATCATCGGATCAATTATCTTTAAAACTTGGTGCGACCCCACGGAGGTGTCCAGGACACCGGCACAACTTACCGGAATTTTGGACGTAGAGAGCGATGAACGCTTGCAAGTAGATCACCGCGATTCCTCGGAGGAACAAGTTCCTCGTATACCTGATGTACTGCATGGCGGCACGCGTTCAGACGACGGAGCTCACTAGTCGGACGCACACGTATACGAGTGGAAAAACGCACGCGATTCCGTCGGTCGTGAGATCGATATTACTTCAGAACCATGTCCCGCGGATATGAGAGGAAGCAAAAAAAAAAAAAAAAAAAATAATAAATGAAACAAAACCTGACGAGGACCGGCTCTTGAGGACGTGTCGGCACGGCGTCCGTCGACTCGAAATCGTCGGATAATGCTGCAACGGCTCGACGGCAGTCGCGGAACGGTGAGATGCAGGTACACGGGTCCACAACACGAATCGCCGGGCGGCCGAAATGTTGGCTTGTTATACGTTTTCCCACCTATCCGCGGAGGTGTTGCCACCACAACCGCACGAAATGTGTAGCTCGCCCGGTAGTGTGGAGCCCGCCGATTGGTCGGACCGACGCTGCGGTCACACCGGTAACACCGGCACTACCAGCGGACGTTGTGCTCGTGTCCGAACTGTCGACTGTTCATTGAAGTGTCAAAACCGTTCCGTGAACCCAAGATTTGAATGAATTCAATTCAAATATTTCATCCGTAAACCCAACGAAGGCCTGTCACGCATATATCTTAAACCGTGATCAGTGGACGGGGCGGTAGGTCCCTGCATTAGCCACTTACAGTGTCCACCAGTGGCGGCGCGTTTCTGGTTTTATTGAAGTTAGCTGCTTCGTGTCTAAAATGTGGTGGTTAGGCAGCGTTGCGCGACAGATAAGTTTAATACGTTATTTGCACATATGGCTTAAAATATTATTTTTTTATATTTATTATTCGTATATTATTTTGTTTGAACCCGATCATTTTAATATTTACTTTGAACCTAAAACTTTGAGTACTCGACACACGTAAGTACTTCATTGGAAAATGAGCTTCCCGTCGCCACTGGTGTTCACTGCCCGTTTGCCCAGCTATGCGACCGCGCACGGGTACAGCGTTACGAATATTTCGATATGGTGGTATTACTTCAAAATACAATTAATCTCAATGTTTTGTCAATTTTGTCTTTCCACTTTATATCTGTGCCTTGATGAAAATAAATTTGATAACATTTTAATTAAAATTAATATTCAAACGAATAATACAAGTTACGTACTTACTATGTTTTGAAGATATCAGATACAAAATACAAGTATCTGAGTTACATATAGTATACAATATACTTTAAACCTTTATAGATAAATTACAATATAATTTAAAGTAACATTGTACTAATATTTTATGAGGTATGTAATAAGAATAAGATAACACGGAGACAATTACCCCTTATTTAGAAAATGAAAACGATTTAATATTTAACTGTAACACCTAAAATACAATAGCTTACAGAATAGGAAATCCATTATCACGAATGTACAATAGATTTATAATTCAATTCATTTCAAGAATAATATTGGTCGTCATAACATATTCTTCCTCTGTATTTGTAGCTGTGATCGGCTCCCATAATTCAAAAATTGTTCCGGTGCCATCGATCAGGGGCGTATTTTAGAGGGGGTGATCGCCCCTCCCTTGCATTCGTATTTTAGTAATCGATCATATGTGAGATAAACATTTCAAATTTTTTAATGTGGACAATCTTATAACGATACTTAGTGTCCCATACCAGGGCATCAAAACGTTTTCATAACGTTAAACTATTCAAAAAAACGATTGAAATCGATAACGGATAACATATCGGTAAACGATAAACGATTAAAACGGATAACGTAGAACATATCGGTAAACGATAAGCAATTGAAAACGGATAACAAAACAGAAACAGAAACGAAAAACGATTAAAATTAATATTGACGATTAACGATTGAAACATAAAAGAAATATTCATGGAAAACTATTTATATCAGTAAAATAGATTTGGAACATAGTAATTTTTGTAAAATTAACTTAAATTACTGGGTAATCTAAATAAAATATGTATAAAAAGGATGTTTAAAACAATATTAAATGTATCAACTAATAATATATAAATAAGCATTACCATAGGCGTGTTCATTTAAATCATTAGCTGAATTGGCCGAAGTATTGGATGAAACCAACTATGTGTTGAAAATTCCTATTTTTAAACAATTTCACAAACTTAATGCTGGAAAGAGAGCAGTATTTATTAAAAAGGTAATTATTATTATTAACTTTTGTGATTTGACCTTTAGAAATATTGTTATTTATATAATTTAATATTCTATATTAGAGAAGAAACTGATACGAGCATTTTTTTTACCTCGTGAAGGAGACAATAGTGTTATTAAAGTCATGGGAAATAAAAGAAAAGTTTTAATCACTTATGATACGATTAAAGAAATACAAAATGAAATAGTTGGTTTTTTATAAAGATTATTTATTTTTCAATTTTATTATTAATTTATCAATCATGTATTTTTAGGGAGACATAATAACAAAGGAAATGGTGTTGGGAAATGTTAAAGTTAGAAATGCCATTGTAAATCT
>NW_020272807.1:0-4466 GCF_003268045.1 Sipha flava | reverse complement strand
AAGAGATCTAAATTATTTTATGTAAATCAGATGAATTTGATTTTTATTCCATTAAATATTTAATGTATAAAATTTAACAAAAAAAAAAAAATTAAAAGTGATTACCTGGCTCCCGAAAAATCCTTGTTTAGGTTACATGTGTTGTTGATACAAAAAAGAAAATCCATGTTCTGAAATTAATTATAAAACTAAAGCAATTGAATACAACATTAAAAAATAATTGGGAATAAACCAAAAAATACCTTTCATTGAAATAGACAAATATATCTAATACCACATAAAGCAACAATCCATCAAACAAATACCTAAAATAAATCACAAAAAAAAAAAAATCCGAAGAACAAAACCAAGAATATTAAAGTAAAAATCATATTCCTATTTAGTAGCAAAAATTCAGTACTATTCAATACTAAATAAGAAACAACCAAAAAAAAAAAAAAAAAAAAACCAAGAAATACCTTTCATAAAACTAACAACAAATAAATCTATTACTATAAAGAGGACAATCAATTAAACAAGTAACTAATGTCAATCAAAAAGAAAAACCGATGAACAAAAAGATGACCAATAACAAACAGTACAACTATTTCCCTAAATCAAAGTCAAAAGAGTTGAACAGCTGGTCAGATATTACCTAGATATACCAGATATACCTAAATCGAATCCAAAACAGTTGAACAGCTGGTCAGAAATTCCTACAAACAACCTAACAAGAGCTCGGGACCCCGGGTTCGCTAAGACCCGTAAACACGTAAGAACGTGTTCCCCTGGGGGATAAAAAATCCCTAAACAAATCACAATAAGACGCCGAAGAACACAAACAGACCTATAACAAACAGTAATAACTTTTATCAAATTTAAACAATTATTATTATTATTATTATTAATTATAACAATAATTATTTTAACATAATGTCTAAACAATATAATAAACCAAATATTAAAATCTAACATAAAAATACACATAAAATATATTCAACTCCAAAACGATAACAGTACACTAAACAAATACCTAATAAAAATCTTAAAACTAAAACCAAAAACATAACACATCAAGAGGACATCATTTCATCAAAAGAAGATCTCTAATTAGAAGCCAAAACAAATGACCAGCTGTTCAACCCTACCTACAAACTACCAATATGATGTAATAATTACCAAACATTTAAATACACATAAAATATATACAACTCTAAAACGACAATTTTACATCAAACAACTAACTATCAAAACTCTTAAAACATAAACCAAAAGAAAAAAAAATCAACTAGACATAACACTGTTAAAATATAATCAATAAATTGAAACCAGAATATAAATACTAATCAACACATTCTACAAAACGTCTAAGCAAAATAATAAACCAAATATTAAAATCTAACATAAAAATACACATAAAATATATACAACATCAAAACGACAACAGTACACTAAACAAATATCTATTAAAAATCTAAATACAACTACCAAACATACAACAAACCAACAAGATATCAAACTGTAAAAAGAAGATCTCTAATTAAAAGCCTAAACAAATGACCAGCTGTTCAACCCTACCTACAAGCAAGAAAAAAAATAATTCAAGATTTAAGACTCGTAAACACAGACAAAAAATATTTCCAACACCGAACGCCACAATTCAACAAACTTATACCTAGCAAAAATCATAAAAAAGATCAGCCAAAGAACAATAAATAATCCTACATCAAATAGTAAAAAGAGAATTCCTCATTAAAAGTCAACACATAAATAATTTTCTACACTACATAATTATATAACCAAAAAAAATATAGAAAAACCACTGTTAATTATAAAAAACAAAAATATCCAACTCTAGACAAAATTAAGATTATAAAATTTTAAATAATTAAATTCTTATTGGAAGCCAAAACACAAAACCTATTGCGCTCTTCCTAGTAAATACATTATAAATAAAAAAAGAAATACTTAAATATAGATAACTCCAATCTTGTTTCCATTACTCTTCTCGATATAATTGATGAATTCCTGAAAAATAGTTTTTTACGATGATGAAGTGTTTGCACACAGATCAACCTGACCTGACCACACCCAACCTGAAGAATCTACCACAAGGGTCTGTAAATTCCTTAGATGGATTGTTGATAGGAAATTAAAAATCCAAGTTCTGAAAAAAAAAATATAAAATGAAATTAATTAAAATTTGAATATTTTGAAACAAAATTGATAGATCAATTTAAATTGAATTATATTTTACATTTATGAGCGTCATCTATCAAGAGTTAATTATTATTAGTTATTTTTAATCAAATGATTTAAAAGTTTCAAAGTATTTTATGTAAATTAAATGAATTTGATTTTTATTCCATTAAATATTTAATGAATAAAATTCAACAAAAATAAATTATAAGTGGTTACCCGGCTCTCGAAACACACTATGTTTAGGTTGAAACAAAGGAAAATCTAAGTTCTGAAAAGAAATATATCAGATTTATTAAGATATTTTATGTAAATTAGATTAATAATATTTTTGTACCATAAAGAATTCAAAGTGTAGAGTTTAAAAGTAAAAATGAAAAGGGGACCCCGGCTCCCGGAGGAAAATTGATTTGGGTCAGTAAAAAAAAAAAAAAATCCAAACTCTGAAAAAGCATAAAAATAAATGAATTAAAATATGAATATTTTGAAACAAAATTAGACTGTTTAATTTACATTGAATTATATTTTACATCTATAAACACAATTTTTAGAAGTTAATTATTGTTAGTTAATTATATAATATATAATAAATTAAGTATAAAATTCAAAAAAAAATAAATTTAAGTGGTTACCTAGATCTTGAAAGACACTTTCTTAAGTTTGAATCAAAAAAATAAAATCCAAGTTCTGAAAAAAAATATAAAATGAAATGAATTAAAATTTGAATATTTTGAAACAAAATTAGATAGATCAATTTAAATTTATGGCAACTTGGCTTCCGAAGAATCCTTGGTTTAAGAAAAAAAAAATCCAGGTTCTGTAAATAAAAATAAAAATCAATACAATTGAACACAACTTAATAAAGTATTGAAAAAAATCCTAAAAATACCTTTCATAAAAATAGATAAATATATTGAATATCATATATAGAAGAATCCATCAAATTAATATCTAAAACAAATAACAAAAAAAAAAAAAAAAAAACCAAGGAATAAAACATACCTAAAATTTAAAAACTATATTTCTATTTGGTAGCAAAAACTGATAACAAATATATGTAACACCATAAAAAAGACAATCCATTAAACAAATACCTAATGCAAATCACAAACAAAAAATGAAAAACAAAAAACTGACCAATATCAAAAAACATAAATGACACGATATGAAAGACAATCCATAAAACAAATTCCTATCTAAAATCATCAATTAAAAAACACAAAAAATAAAAAACAGACCTACATCAAATAAATAAAACAGTTCCCTAATTCGAACAAAAAAAAGTTGAACAGCTGATCATTCCTAACAATAGACAACCAAACAAATAGCTCGGGACCCCGGGTTCGCTTAGACCCGTAAACACGTAAGAACGTGTTCCCCTGGGGGATAATAAATACCAATAAAATCGACAAAAAAAGGCAGAAGACAAGACAGACCAACATAACAGTTAACATAAGAAACAATCCAAAAGAAGAAACTAAGAAATACCACTCATGAAAATAGACAACAGATTTATCCAATACCATTAAAAGGACAATCTATCAAACAATTACCTAACACAAATATCAAAAGATAAAAAACATACCTCAATCAAATAGTTAAAACAGTTCCCTAATTCAAAGCCAAAAGAGTTAAACAGCTGATCATTACTACCTACAAACAACCAAACAAAAGAAATTCTTTATTATATATGCATATAAAAGATAACAAATATGCCCAACACAAAAAGGACAAATCATTAAACATATCCCTAACATAATTCACAAAAAAGAACCAAAAACCGACCTATAACAAACAGTAAAAATCACACCATAAAGAAGACAATCCATAAAACAAATACTTATTAAAATTCATCAATAACATACGGCGATGAACAAAAAACAGTCCTACATTAAACAGTAAAAAAAATTCCAAACTTCAAAGCCAAAAAAAAACCAAATTCTATTCCACATAACCTACAGAAGCCTAAACAAATAACACAAGAAATATTTATGAGGTATCTAATAAGTTTCGTTTTCCTTGTCATGATGAAGGATATGATGTTTTGTTTCTCTCCTGTTCTTGTAGCCTTTGTTAGTCTTCCTTTCGACCCAAGACTTCTTGATTATTTTCTCCAAAATCACATCTTGGTAGCACCTAGTCGTTTCTTTTCATATTGTTTTACTTTCCAAGTTCCACAGCCATAAAATAATACAATACATATATAGGATTAGATGAATTTCTTCATTGTGTTTAAAACATTTTTTTGGTTATGAGGCTGTATTAACTGTTAAATGTTCTTTTAGCCA
>NW_020272806.1:0-4880 GCF_003268045.1 Sipha flava | reverse complement strand
AAGAGATCTAAATTATTTTATGTAAATCAGATGAATTTGATTTTTATTCCATTAAATATTTAATGTATAAAATTTAACAAAAAAAAAAAAATTAAAAGTGATTACCTGGCTCCCGAAAAATCCTTGTTTAGGTTACATGTGTTGTTGATACAAAAAAGAAAATCCATGTTCTGAAATTAATTATAAAACTAAAGCAATTGAATACAACATTAAAAAATAATTGGGAATAAACCAAAAAATACCTTTCATTGAAATAGACAAATATATCTAATACCACATAAAGCAACAATCCATCAAACAAATACCTAAAATAAATCACAAAAAAAAAAAAAATCCGAAGAACAAAACCAAGAATATTAAAGTAAAAATCATATTCCTATTTAGTAGCAAAAATTCAGTACTATTCAATACTAAATAAGAAACAACCAAAAAAAAAAAAAAAAAAAAACCAAGAAATACCTTTCATAAAACTAACAACAAATAAATCTATTACTATAAAGAGGACAATCAATTAAACAAGTAACTAATGTCAATCAAAAAGAAAAACCGATGAACAAAAAGATGACCAATAACAAACAGTACAACTATTTCCCTAAATCAAAGTCAAAAGAGTTGAACAGCTGGTCAGATATTACCTAGATATACCAGATATACCTAAATCGAATCCAAAACAGTTGAACAGCTGGTCAGAAATTCCTACAAACAACCTAACAAGAGCTCGGGACCCCGGGTTCGCTAAGACCCGTAAACACGTAAGAACGTGTTCCCCTGGGGGATAAAAAAACCCTAAACAAATCACAATAAGACGCCGAAGAACACAAACAGACCTATAACAAACAGTAATAACTTTTATCAAATTTAAACAATTATTATTATTATTATTATTAATTATAACAATAATTATTTTAACATAATGTCTAAACAATATAATAAACCAAATATTAAAATCTAACATAAAAATACACATAAAATATATTCAACTCCAAAACGATAACAGTACACTAAACAAATACCTAATAAAAATCTTAAAACTAAAACCAAAAACATAACACATCAAGAGGACATCATTTCATCAAAAGAAGATCTCTAATTAGAAGCCAAAACAAATGACCAGCTATTCAACCCTGTCTACAAAATACCAATATGATGTAATAATTACCAAACATTTAAATACACATAAAATATATACAACTCTAAAACGACAATTTTACATCAAACAACTAACTATCAAAACTCTTAAAACATAAACCAAAAGAAAAAAAAATCAACTAGACATAACACTGTTAAAATATAATCAATAAATTGAAACCAGAATATAAATACTAATCAACACATTCTACAAAACGTCTAAGCAAAATAATAAACCAAATATTAAAATCTAACATAAAAATACACATAAAATATATACAACATCAAAACGACAACAGTACACTAAACAAATATCTATTAAAAATCTAAATACAACTACCAAACATACAACAAACCAACAAGATATCAAACTGTAAAAAGAAGATCTCTAATTAAAAGCCTAAACAAATGACCAGCTGTTCAACCCTACCTACAAACAACCAATAAGATGTAATAATTACCAAACATTTAAATACACATAAAATATATACAACACCAAAACGACAAATTTGCATCAAACAACTAGCTTTCAAAAATCTTAAAACAAATACCAAATGAACAATAAATCAACAAGACATCAAACCGTAAAATGATAATACCGAAATAAAAACCAAAACTTAAATATTATTCGACACAACCTACAAAAAAGCATAGAAAATGGACCAAATACCAAAAAAAAATAAATCACATAAAATATATATATCTCCAAAAAGCCAAAAGTACAACAAACAAATACCTATCAAAAATCTTAAAACATAAACCAAAAGAACAACAAAACAACAAGACATCAAACCGTAAAAAGATCTTTAATTATAAGCCAAACAAATGACCAGCTGTTCAACCCTACCTACAAGCAAGAAAAAAAATAATTCAAGATTTAAGACTCGTAAACACAGACAAAAAATATATCCAACACCGAACGCCACAATTCATCAAACTTATACCTAGCAAAAATCATAAAAAAGATCAGCCAAAGAACATTAAATAATCCTACATCAAATAGTAAAAAGAGAATTCCTCATTAAAAGTCAACACATAAATAATTTTCTATACTACATAATTATATAACCAAAAAAAATATAGAAAAACCACTGTTAGTTATAAAAAACAAAAATATCCAACTCTAGACAAAATTAAGATTATAAAATTTTAAATAATTAAATTCTTATTGGAAGCCAAAACACAAAACCTATTGCGCTCTTCCTAGTAAATACATTATAAATAAAAAAAGAAATACTTAAATATAGATAACTCCAATCTTGTTTCCATTACTCTTCTCGATATAATTGATGAATTCCTGAAAAATAGTTTTTTACGATGATGAAGTGTTTGCACACAGATCAACCTGACCTGACCACACCCAACCTGAAGAATCTACCACAAGGGTCTGTAAATTCCTTAGATGGATTGTTGATAGGAAATTAAAAATCCAAGTTCTGAAAAAAAAAATATAAAATGAAATTAATTAAAATTTGAATATTTTGAAACAAAATTGATAGATCAATTTAAATTGAATTATATTTTACATTTATGAGCGTCATCTATCAAGAGTTAATTATTATTAGTTATTTTTAATCAAATGATTTAAAAGTTTCAAAGTATTTTATGTAAATTAAATGAATTTGATTTTTATTCCATTAAATATTTAATGAATAAAATTCAACAAAAATAAATTATAAGTGGTTACCCGGCTCTCGAAACACACTATGTTTAGGTTGAAACAAAGGAAAATCTAAGTTCTGAAAAGAAATATATCAGATTTATTAAGATATTTTATGTAAATTAGATTAATAATATTTTTGTACCATAAAGAATTCAAAGTGTAGAGTTTAAAAGTAAAAATGAAAAGGGGACCCCGGCTCCCGGAGGAAAATTGATTTGGGTCAGTAAAAAAAAAAAAAAATCCAAACTCTGAAAAAGCATAAAAATAAATGAATTAAAATATGAATATTTTGAAACAAAATTAGACTGTTTAATTTACATTGAATTATATTTTACATCTATAAACACAATTTTTAGAAGTTAATTATTGTTAGTTAATTATATAATATATAATAAATTAAGTATAAAATTCAAAAAAAATAAATTTAAGTGGTTACCTAGATCTTGAAAGACACTTTCTTAAGTTTGAATCAAAAAAATAAAATCCAAGTTCTGAAAAAAAATATAAAATGAAATGAATTAAAATTTGAATATTTTGAAACAAAATTAGATAGATCAATTTAAATTTATGGCAACTTGGCTTCCGAAGAATCCTTGGTTTAAGAAAAAAAAAATCCAGGTTCTGTAAATAAAAATAAAAATCAATACAATTGAACACAACTTAATAAAGTATTGAAAAAAATCCTAAAAATACCTTTCATAAAAATAGATAAATATATTGAATATCATATATAGAAGAATCCATCAAATTAATATCTAAAACAAATAACAAAAAAAAAAAAAAAAAAACCAAGGAATAAAACATACCTAAAACTTAAAAACTATATTTCTATTTAGTAGCAAAAATTGATAACAAATATATGTAACACCATAAAAAAGACAATCCATTAAACAAATACCTAATGCAAATCACAAACAAAAACTGAAAAACAAAAAACTGACCAATATCAAAAAACATAAATGACACGATATGAAAGACAATCCATAAAACAAATTCCTATCTAAAATCATCAATTAAAAAACACAAAAAATAAAAAAGAGACCTACATCAAATAAATAAAACAGTTCCCTAATTCGAACAAAAAAAGTTGAACAGCTGATCATTCCTAACAATAGACAACCAAACAAATAGCTCGGGACCCCGGGTTCGCTTAGACCCGTAAACACGTAAGAACGTGTTCCCCTGGGGGATAATAAATACCAATAAAATCGACAAAAAAAGGCAGAAGACAAGACAGACCAACATAACAGTTAACATAAGAAACAATCCAAAAGAAGAAACTAAGAAATACCACTCATGAAAATAGACAACAGATTTATCCAATACCATTAAAAGGACAATCTATCAAACAATTACCTAACACAAATATCAAAAGATAAAAAACATACCTCAATCAAATAGTTAAAACAGTTCCCTAATTCAAAGCCAAAAGAGTTAAACAGCTGATCATTACTACCTACAAACAACCAAACAAAAGAAATTCTTTATTATATATGCATATAAAAGATAACAAATATGCCCAACACAAAAAGGACAAATCATTAAACATATCCCTAACATAATTCACAAAAAAGAACCAAAAACCGACCTATAACAAACAGTAAAAATCACACCATAAAGAAGACAATCCATAAAACAAATACTTATTAAAATTCATCAATAACATACGGCGATGAACAAAAAACAGTCCTACATTAAACAGTAAAAAAAATTCCAAACTTCAAAGCCAAAAAAAACCAAATTCTATTCCACATAACCTACAGAAGCCTAAACAAATAACACAAGAAATATTTATGAGGTATCTAATAAGTTTCGTTTTCCTTGTCATGATGAAGGATATGATGTTTTGTTTCTCTCCTGTTCTTGTAGCCTTTGTTAGTCTTCCTTTCGACCCAAGACTTCTTGATTATTTTCTCCAAAATCACATCTTGGTAGCACCTAGTCGTTTCTTTTCATATTGTTTTACTTTCCAAGTTCCACAGCCATAAAATAATACAATACATATATAGGATTAGATGAATTTCTTCATTGTGTTTAAAACATTTTTTGGTTATGAGGCTGTATTAACTGTTAAATGTTCTTTTAGCCA
>NW_020272805.1:26366-32607 GCF_003268045.1 Sipha flava | reverse complement strand
ATATCATTACAAGTGAAGGACGAAACAAATACCTAACTCCTCAAATCCAAAATGAAATCATAACAGCATTTGGGGACATTATGCTGTGAAAAATAGTTAAGAATGTAAATGCTTCAAAATGTTTCTCAGTTTTAGTTGACGAAACTACTGATATTTCTACTATTGAACAAATGGCTATGTATGTTCGATATGTTGACGATAACGATTGTATTCAGTAGAGATTCCTGAAATTGATTACTGTTAACAGTTTAACTGGTTGTGATTTAGCTGAATCAATACTCAACAGTACATTAAAATGATATAATGTTTTTAATAAATTAATACAATTAATAATTGTATGGTTATTATATTTTGTAAATAGGTCTGAATAGTTGTGAGATTAATTTAGATTACCTATATGGTCAAGGATATGATGGTGCAAGCAACATGTCTGGCCAATATAAAGGTGTTCAGGCAATTATCAAAAAAAATATCCTAAAGCTATATATGTGCACTGTGCAGCACACTCTCTGAACTTAGTAGTATCAACTGCAAGTGGAATTCAACCAATTAGAAACTGCTTAGGTATTATCGAAAAGTACTATGTTTTCTTTAATACACCAAAACGCCAAAATGTTCTTTTAACCAACATTGAAAATAGTTATGAGGATCCTAAGGTTAAAACTTTAAAAAGGTTATGTGCTACACGATGGGTGCAACGTTATGATGCGGTAACAGATTTCATTGAATTATTTGCATTTATAGTTGAATCATTAGAAAATATTTCTAATTGGAATGATTCCACAGCAACGGAAGCTAATATACTATTAAAAGCTATTGATTCAGAATTTCTTATATCCTTACAAGTTATACAAGTAAATAGTAATTAATAAATATAATTTATTTTATTTTATAATAAAATATTTTTTCAGTTGGTTTTTTCTTTTGGTTTACCATTGTGTAAGTTGCTACAAAAATAACAAATTGATTTTAGAGAAGCAGTAAGCTTTGCTGAAGATATTATAAATGTATTAAAAAATATCAGATTAAATTGTGATACTGAGTTCCACAAATTGTTTTTGCTTGCAAAAGTAAGTATACTAAAATAAAGTATATTATTATATGAATTATATGAAAAGAATTATGTTTATATTTGACATTTGTAATAGGAGATGTCAGTAATTATAGATATAGACTTGAGTACTATAAGAATATCTAAATGACAAGTAAATCGAGCAAATCCAGATCCCAATTTAAGTGTTGAAGAATACCACAAAGTGTCAGTATTTATACCCTACCTGGACTTTTTTATACAACTAGGAGAAAAATTTTCAATCCATTCTGAAATTTATAAAGGTACCTATATTAAATTAAATCATTATTATCATTTTTAATTAAATTGGTACCTAGTTTTTATAAAATTAAAAACAAATCACTGAAATAAAATATTCATATAATCAATCTATATTATTAAATTCAACCTTTAATGGTTTATGTATAATGTATATATGTCATATTTTATAGGATTTCAAAATCTATTTTCCTATACATTAACTTCTAATGAGGAGGTATCATTTAGAAAATTACTTGAATTTTATTCATCTTCTTTGGATGTGAACAACTCAATTGCAGAATTGAAATTGTTGAAGATAACACTTGAGCGAATAAACAATATTCCGAAAACTGCAATTGAAGCATTACATGTGTGTAATGCCAATATTTATCCAAATGTACATTTTATTTTAAAAATAATATGCACACTTCCTGTTTCTACAAGTACGCCTGAAAGAATGGGTTCCAGTCTTAAAAGGATAAAAACATATCTTCGAAACAGTATGTCTGAGGTTAGTAATTATAATAGCTGTGCACTTGTGCTTAATAAAATACATTTCCATAATATCTAATGAGAAAAATATTTTAATTTTTTTTGTAGAAAAGACTTAATGGTCTGGCAATGTTGGCAATTCATAATGATATTACATTTTCAAATGAAGAGGTCATTGATGAACTTGCCAAAAAGCCTAGGAATCTGGACATCATATTGTAAAATATTAAAACATTTTAAAACATATTTGTAAATGTATAATGTTATGTAATATAGAAAGATCATATTTACATGTGTTGAGTTATTAAATTATACAAAATATAGATAAGGGGTGTGTGGGCCGGGGGGCAAAGGCCCCCCACAAGTTTACCATACAAATTAATTTTGATCTCCTCCCCCATCAAATATTCTCAGTTACGCCACTGAATATGTATAAAGTACTTATATTTTTAATAAGATTATATCTTGAAAACTTAATTGTCCGTGATATAATGAAAAAAATTAAATTCAAAAAAATAAATTTTATTTCCTACCCGTCAAAACGTAAATTTTAATATATTTGCTGGCTACATTGAGTAATTACTCTATGACCAGCTGGCATGCTTGTAACCATTACGAATCACACTCTCGTTGGATACAAAAATAGGTACAACACTTCCTTGCATTGAATACGGATATTGATAGTTTACAACCATCTGAATTCGAGAATTCGATACAAAATAATAATATCGTTTATCAAATCAGACTTGGATAATAATATAATTTTATTTTCCGTGACCACAATCAAAATAATGTATGCGTGAGTATAGAATTTAGTGAAGTTATTAGTTACTTAATTAACTACTACGTAGCCATGGTTTATGGTCAATGAAGAAATCATTTTTCGGTTCAAAAATATTAGATACATCCATTTTATTGTTCAGTGATCCACGGTAAAAATTGGTTTGTTCGTTGGTGTTTGATATATTGTACCTTATAAAACATATTTTCATCAACGATCAACAATCTTCTTAGTCGTACAAAAGACTGCTGTCAAGTACAGATTACAGTTGAAAGGTATTATTTAATTAATTTCATTGTTTTCTAATTAAAATATATTTTTTTAAATTGTTTTAATGATAACTATTGCTAAAGCGTATAGTTGTGCTTGATGTTGTTTTAAAACTAGATATTTTACTTCACGTATGAAGTAATTTTATTAGACCTGTTGGTTTTACTCTAAGATTTGTTTAATTTATTCAATAGAAAAGTTTTGCCTCCAGAGTCGTTTTGTATTCATCCATCTACTGTTAAATGAAATTACACAGAATTTAATTTATAAATAATTATATTAAGGTTATAAATATTTTTTTTGCGAGACTATAATTGTATAATTAAATCAATTATAAGTAACTAGTAATTATTTTTAAAACAAAATTTTTGTCCCTCAAATTTTGGCCTTACCTATCTCCCAAATTGATGGTTAATAAATAGTAATTACATAATTTAACTATAGATCCCCTGTATTAATTTATGTTACTTATAAAAAAATTGTATTTTCAGAAATATTAATTTTTTCAATTAATAACAACTATGGAAGCTAGTCTTAAACCAGTTGTAAGTATTAAATGTTGTATAATTTAAAATATTTGAAATTCGATGTAATTATTAATAACATTAATCATACATACAACAATTATTGAATCTTACTAAAAATGTGTATTATATATTTATAAATATATGTCTAAGTTTATAAAACACAATTTATTGTACTGTTGTATATTTTTTTTTAAGATATGTTTCATTTTATTGAATTAATCTTATTTTTAGAAAATATTTAGAATTATTTTTTTAAACGATTTTACTTTAGGAAATATTTAATTTGGTACGATCAATTGTCCAAAATGTAAATATTAACAATTTTGATGAAATGGCACGTACAATTATTTCCATACCGCTGAAAACAATTTATATATTTGAAAACATAGTGGATATAATTTATTTTCGGGTATATAAATATTATTAATAATAATAATAGTTATTAAATTTGTTGTTTTACTTATCTAGGCTTTAAATAGACCCGATTTTACAGTTTTATATGCAAAGTTATGTGCATACATGGCCAATCATGATGAATTTAACAAACTTCACGATTCTAAAACTACTTTTCAGAAAGTTTTAGCACAAAAAATCTTTGATATGTTTACCTCATATTATACTCGTACTCCTCAGAATGAAGTACATAAATTAAAAAAAAATTTTATGAACAGTAATATGGTAACTAGTTATAATTTATTAATATAATAAAAGTATTTTTGTGATTATATTAGATTTTATAATATAATCTATAATTATTAGTCTTAAGTCATTTCAAGCTTAAGATAAATCTCAGTACTGATGCTTGCATAGTTAATTTTTATTTATAAATAAACTGATTTGTATCATTTTAAATCAAGACTTATTCATACATAATATGATTTAGGTACCCTAATTTATATTATATAATTAACAATAATAGCTAATAATTAAACTGACTTGAGTAGAACTACTCAATCAAACTACTAAAACTTAACCACTCTTATTTGCTTTTGACTAAAACCAAATTATATTCAAATAAATTTTCCACCGATTGATAACATATGTTTTTTAATTTAATTATCAAATAATATAAATATTTTATATATGTTATAGACCCCATCTTTTTTCAAGAATATATTGAATAGTTTTCATTTCCAATATTATAAAAGGTCTTTAGCCCATTGCAAGTATGTTTTCAAGTAAAATTAATTAATAATTTGTATATATTGTACGAAATAATATTTTTATAGATTTATCGGTGAATTATTCAAACAAGGGGCTTTTACCGAAAAAAATATATTGTTGTTCATTCACGAATTGATGAAAGTAAAAGATATTCTGAATATTCATTGCTTATGTATAATATTACAAATAGCAGGACAAAAATTATCAAAAGTAATAACCAAAATAGTAAAGTATTAGGAAATTATAGAATAAATAATTTTTTATTTCATTTTTTTTAGACTCATAATTTGGACGGTATAGTACATCATATTTTATTATTTAAAAATGAAAACACTGTCCTCATAAAAATGTCACCAACTCTTCAGTCTTTGATATTCAAAATACAAAACTTGCATTTAAAATGTTGGATACATGAAGGTAATAATGTCAATTTTCAAATTATACTGTATAAATACTATTGTTCATTAGAAAAAATGTACTATTAAGTTACTACATTTATTTTAACAAATTTTTTTAAAATTTAATTAGGTTTTATAATATGTTATGTATAATTATAATTTTTTTTTTTTTTGTTATAATATATTCAACAGTTTGAATTTTAAAATTTCAAGTTATGCATTTTATTTATGTTTAGCTGTTATACAAAGTTGTAACATTACTTTCAAATTGTATATTAGAAAGTAGGATAAAATTATTTTGTAACTTTGTATTAGTATAAATTTTTATGCAGTAATAAACAATTGCTTTTAAAAATTTTTCTTAACAATGATCAGTTTGCAATAATAATTCCTTCAAATTTTCATAACGAAGACATCAAAATCGTATTTTATTAAATTAAATAAATAATAGACAAGAATGGTACATGATATCTTCTGAACAGTTTTAATTTAATATATTAACTATTAACTATTTTAATAACTAATTTTTTACAGAACCTCTTAAGTTAATTGAGGACAATGAACAATATATTTCCTTTGAAAATTTGCCGGAGCAATTAAAAAAACTATATGATCTTAAATCATATACAGTAATGGCCCAATGTATTATTGATGAATGTATGGCTGTTCTTAACGGTTTTGACAAGATAAATATTAATGTATGTAGTAGGTTTATTTATTTTATTATCAGTATTTTAAATATAAAAAAAAATAAAATAAGATGAAGAATATATTTTTATTATTGTATTACTATTAGATTGTTATTATGAAGAAGAATAATAAATAATTATTCCACATTTTTTATAACCCATCAAACAAATCCACTAAAACATCCTAGATATCGATCATCAGAAACTTGAAATTTGAAATATCTATTTCTTACTAATATTAAACTTTTTTTTTACACAAATATCTTATAACATATAATTATTTAACCATCAAAGTTTATATTATTATACATTATAATATCAATAACTTTTTGATTACACCTTATGTTTATTTATTTAAAAATATTTACAGGAAATAGTACATTCGTTAAAATATATCAACTCGTGGCTACATTACGATCAAGTGTCATTCGTTGCTTCTATGATACTTATAACACTAAACGAAGACCAAAGTATTCGCCATAAGGCTGGTATACTTTTAAACTTATTTATTAAGAAAGGCTTGTTATTAATTGATTCGGTTTTATCGGGGTAAATATAATTATATAAATTTTCTGTATTGTACATTTTATTAATTATTATTTTCTTTT
>NW_020272805.1:0-26003 GCF_003268045.1 Sipha flava | reverse complement strand
CCATGACGATTTAATGAGATGGAAAAATAGGTTTTTCAAACGAATTCGACATACCCCAGGGTAGGAGCGGAGAACAAGCGTTTTATTTGTTTTACATAAAAAGTTGTTCCGCGCGTTTTAAAAACGATACCATTAGACCATCCGTACAAGTATACTATGCCGTTTAAATTGTAAATAACTTCCGCCAAACATAACGATGCAACACGGTCATGTACACACGGGTGTACACTCTAGTAGCTGATAATTTTTTTATTTTTATTATTTATTCATTTCAGCCAAATCGATTGCAATTGAATACACAAATTGCCGTAGTACCTCCACTAGTGGCATCTACGCTCTGCCTAACCCGTCGTTTTATCTTTATAATTATTTATATTTATTTGTTTTTTTTTCCATCAATTATCCTTACTGTTCTCTATAATGCAACGTATTGAATAAGGAAAAACTTTTAAAAACCAAAATACATAAATTACATTAATAATAGCTGATACGTGCACTGTACCGATTGTACTGTAGCTCGAATCTGATACACGGAGTTTATGGATATATAAATTGTTTTATAATAAAACATTTATTCAATTAAAATATGACTTAAACCTAATACAATAATAAAAATTATCATTAGCGTTACATAATGATAGGATATTCTGTTTAAACATACTAACTTTTTTCATTTTATTAATACAAATATTTCCATCCAGTTCAGTAACTATTTTATCGATCGCTTTTTTCATTTGATTTTAATGTTAGATAATATTAGATTGACTTTCACATCAACTTTTTATTCGACTCTTTACTTCATTATTTAAATTATTTAATGTTGTTTTCCCCGTGTAGTTGTTGAAATTTCTTGAATTTGTTAATAATGGTATAATATACATATTATGTCGGTTTAAAGTACTTTCCTGTTCTTTTGCCTATCATTTTTTTACCGTTAAACGTATGGTTTTGTTTGGATTTTATTTAAGTTAAGCTAATCTATAATTTATAAACAGATAATATATTTTTATGGTTAAATAACTTCTCAGATGACTATTCAAATGGTAGGGAGCAGGCACACTACTTTTATTATAATTTTTTGGGTAATATACAATGAAATAATGTCTATTGTATTTGAGCCTCCCTAACATGTTATGCTATAAAATGTAATAGAATTACACAGTGCCGTGTATATTTGTCTTATAGTTGATTTATTGAGAAATCTAATTATGTGGAATAATAAAATTAAGCTATGCATTTTATTTTCAATATTCTATATATGTTTTGACTATTTCAGATTAAAATTTATTGTCACTCCTAAATACTTGAAAAATAATACTATTTGAATTGATTATCAACTGCAATTTGTCATACCAATTTCACATTTATGTATTATGAAGTTATATTCAATAGGAAGCTGTTAACGAATTATTATTATTGGCGTGTAAGCCGATTTATTAATGATAACAGATATTTTCCATTCCATCATAGATTTATCGTAAATCAATTTCGACAGTTTATTTCAATTTTTTTCGTAATTGACTAGTGTCATATCATCAGCGTACATGAGAAATTTTCCTTTTAGTAGTGAGGCAAGTATATAATTAATATATATTAAAAACAGTAAAGGGTCTAATGAGGTAATTGTAAAATTCACGTCGATTAAATGAGAAAGTAAAAATGTGTCTTGTGAAATTCAATCAGGATTATCGCTAACGAGTATCCTAAATGCATATTGTATAAAGTGATCATGTAAGCGAAATAAGAAAAAAAAACGGAGATGTGTATAACACGATTATATTTTCGAGGTTCGTGTGGGTATGGAATGCATTTGTATCTAATTTAGATCCGTCCAAGATCGCCCAAAATGAATAAACAAATGATACGAATCCCGAGTCGCCGTGTGAAATGATAAACAACAAGTTTTATTTCATTCATTTATACACAGTTCTTATTTTATTTATAGCTTAAATATAAAATGTGTAAAAGTGTACGTATACATTCATATGAGTGAATAGCATGTACATTTTATATTTGTATATGACTGTGCGTTAAAAGTGTTAAAAGTGTACAATTAGCGAGGCGATTATAACACACATTAGTTGCAAAACAACTAGAAAAATAAAAAAAACACATATTATAGTTAAAATGAAATGAGAAAAAGACACAAATAGCCGTACAGCTAAAACTTTCGCGTTATTTTTAGAATTTCCATTATTCGTTATACGCCGGAGAAGGCCAACTTGTTTTAAATTAATAAAGAACGAAAATCTTTTCTCGGCATCGAATTATTTGTTACGTTGTACTATTACTTTTTTATCTATCCGTCGTATGCGTTTTAGGAAAATAAAAACGTTCGTCGTTGAATTTACGGCTCTATAATGAGATGTAGGTAAGAAATATACATTTTATTTTTTCAGCTAAACAATCGCAGTTATGGTTCACAATGGTAAACTCGACATTAACAATATTATCAAAAGCATTATAGCCCAAACTTAATGTGCACACGAAATTGTGATTTTGTGTAAACTATTGGTCGCACTAAGCCGACACTAACTCGGTCCATTATAAGGCACAAACATCGCGGTAAAATAAACAAAATTATTCTAAAACATAGTACAATGCATCGTTTTAGTCATTTGTCTTTATTATCATAGTTTCGTGTAATACACGAGCAGCGATCGCTTATAGTTTTCGGTAAAACTTCTCTTGAGATCTCAATCAACAATAAATTATTAAGAAATAAATCAATGCTATAACTCATCTGGGCCTACGGCATTCAAATATAGGGATGTACCAAGCCTTTCCAAATGCGTACTATTAAGGCCTTTCGATCAACAATCCCTCTTCGTTAAATAACATCTGGACCATGGGGTATGTCTCTAATCTATCACTACACAAAGACCTTAAAATTGAGTCGGGTTCCTTGACAGTTAAAAACTACTACAAAAATTTCTAATACAATAAATTAATCACACAATTCCACTAATAACTAACTTGGCCAGTGAATCAATATCAGATAATCCGCCACGTCGATTTAATTGCCACTGGTGTCGAGATCTCTCGAATCCTGTGACTTGTGTTAATTAACCAAATTAAATTCTCCCTCCCCATAAGTCTGAGAGATATCCCCACACCGGTGGACCTCTCCCTACCCACATAATTTCGTGTTATTTATATCTTAGTGTTACCAAATTTACTTATTGTAAAATAATATTACAGATTTCAATTCCCTTTCCGGTTTGTCTTAAACATCTGAACGCGTGTCCGCGCACATGTTTTAGTGTTGACGTTGACTGTAATTCCCGGTATGCCATCATATTAATGATATTATTAGTAACGACCGGTCATAAACTTATTCCACTATCGAGTGTATCACTGGCGGGTGACTAATCCAATTCCAATTAAAATTCTAAATCTCAATTCCAAACACTACCTCTTAACACATGTACTATTGCTGTGGAAATAAGTGCGTGACAAAAAAAAAAAAAAATCCATAATAATTTATATTTTCTACAGTCATAACTCCAACCCTCTAACTCCGCAATATAGCTTCGAAAGCTTAAGATGATCGCGCACTATACATACGCTAAAGTTAGCGTTACTTCTAACCACGAAATCGCAACCATTTTAAATTATTTGTCATCCAGAGCTTACGATGAACTTTATTCATGTTTTTTTTTCCTATCCCGGTCTGTCGTTTTTTAAATAAAATCTATAATGGCCGTATTTACTAATACATTAACTTTTTTTTTCGTCTTGATACATGCAAGTATAATGAAATCAATTTAGAATCATACGTTAAATATTATTATATTATGTAAGAAATATATCTGTCAAAATAATGATTTTTACCTATACTTTTTTTTTTTTTTTGTTTGAAACATTATCTCAATCATAATTATTTGTAGTTGAACAGATTATACCTAAAATCAAGTCATAAAGATTGGAGTCTTTAAAATAATAATTACAACTTACATGATAAATGATTATTTAAATGTGATTCTTGTAATTATTCTCAAATTATTTTACTATATGTTCATATATATTTCTGTAGAGACGGTTTGAACATACATTACTTAAATTGTTCTTCCTACACGAGATTTACTATATAACATTGTTTAAATGTTAAAACGATCAAAATGAATCACTAATATATCTCAACTTGACTCGTACATCAAATTTTAATTTACTTAACAATCGTTTGTCAATAAGAAAATTCTGTGTTAAGAATTTTCACCCCATATTGTTTTTACCAGTAATGTGCCCAGTAGGAGCTTGACAGGCTATCTTTGTGTTTCTGTATAATGCATATGAAAAATGCAATTACATAAGTTTTTATTTAGGCAGTGCTGTCAAAGGTTATAGCCAAGAGGGATAGGGGCTACTTCTCTCCCTGTACATAGCTAACAAATACACTAATTTTTAACAATATTTTAAATTGATTCATATATGTGACCCAATATTTAAACTACTTATAACATTTCAAATTTTTATTTTTAATATATTTTTTTTAAAATTATATTCTAAGTATTCAAATTATAATTTCCTATCTATTGACATAAATTTTTCAATTTTTTTTTTTTTTTTTGTTTTTACCTTGGGAGTTATAAAGATCATAAAATAAGATAAAAAATTTGACATTTATAAAAATTTAAAAAAAATATAATATAAAATAAAATATAAATACATTTTTTTTAATAAATTATTAATTATTAATTATAAATAAAAATTTAAAATTTATAACTAACACTAAATATGTTTTCATTACTGGTTGCCCCCTGATGAAATTTTTAACCATGCCATTGATGCCTCCCAAGCTTTTACGAGGCCCTAGACTAAAATAGTATAATTTTCGTACACCTAAATATATTTAACAATTCTAAATTGACAAATTGTGGGCCCCCGAATTTATTCTAAGTGCGAGGCCCTAGGCAACTACCTAAGTTGTCCGCCCGCTAATGACGACACTGTAATTAGGGAAGTATTTTCATCTGTAAAACTTATATAATTTATGAGAGCTTTGGTTCTTACAGTATAGATATAATTTTGAATAAGAAAAATAACTTTATGCCATACAATTTTGTTCTGGTATAAATGTGGTCCTGAGTAGTTATTTAATAAACACAACATCCCATACAGCTAAACTGTTCATATGTTATTATACTATTATAAGGATAGGTATGAAAAACATTAACAATAATTACATGTATTTGTACTTATTGATGCATTTTTAATAAACATAACAATTATTTGATGACTAATAAAAATAAATATTATGTAAGCTAGTATCCTTTAATTTTATACCTTGATTTTTGTAATAAATATTTTAAATATAAAAATTCCATCGTATAATAACAAGTATTGAATGAGAAATATTAACATTTTTTTTATAATAAATTAAATATATAATTTTATAAAAAAAATATAAAATATTAATTCCTTCTTATTAATATCACTCCAAAAATGTACTTATATGGATGGAAAAAAAAAACCAATACATTTTTACGTATAAGTTATAACTAATCAGTTTAGATGAGTATTTGTCACTATATTTCAAAATGACAGTAATAGTAATAATATTATGTAACTATGCACTAAAGTTAAAAATATAAAAGTTAAACTTTACCTAGGTCATATTAGTGACAAAAATTATAAATTCAGTCTTATATAAATAATTTAAAATGCACAGACTTATATAAAACAAAAGTATTCGAATGCTTATCAGTGGAATGGAATATAGGTAGTACACGTAGATAGTTAGTTCTTTAGTGCTGCACTTTGGTTCCTGTATGACTGCAAGAATTGCATGGGTTTTTCTTTTCCCGATAACGCTCTGGCCACTTTTGATTCAGTACTTTTGCCCAACTCGTTGCAGATATACCTGCCAGCACCCAATAACTTTTCCATATCTACGTCAGTTTCAATACCCATTCCCTGTAACATGTACACCAGATCTTCTGTGGCAACGTTACCAGAAGCTCCTCTGGCGTATGGACAGCCCCCAAGACCGGCGACCGATGAGTCGAATACTGAAATTCCCATCTAAAACAAAAGTAAAATATTTATAATAAATACAATGCAGTTAAAATTCTAAAAACAAAACTCTTCTACAGTTGGTACAAAGAACAAACAATAAAAAAAGAGTATAGAGAATGTTATTGGTTTGGTATATGTACGCAACGGCTATTGTTTACACACCTCCATAGCAGTAAGTATATTGGACAATGCTTGGCCGTAAGTATCGTGACAATGGAGAGCCAAGTTTTCAGCTGGTATCATTTCCATAACATCTTGTAACATTGCTCTTATGGAACCCGGTGTGCCAATACCAATTGTATCTCCGAGAGAAATCTCATAACAGCCCATGTTGTACAACGCAAGAGACATCTAAACATTTTTTAATATAATTTTCGTAAATTTATTAAACTTATATAGAATTTCATTTAAAAAAATGAATAATAATTTACGACTAATAATATAAACTATAACGGTGTCTTAAAAGGTTTATATAGGCAAAATAAATTACAAGCCTAAAATTTTAAAAGGGTTATTTATTTGAAAATGATATCTACTCATACTAACTTATTATAAAAAAATATATATATTTTTAATTTTCTATATTATAGTGTATATAAAAATATAATATAAGAACTATTGATGTGTATAATGAAAAAAAAAAAAATATGTAAATAAGACAGATACGACAGGTTGAGAGGCCTCACAGTAACAGTACTGTGATCAAATATAAAATTAGTTGATTATGTTAAGACTAAATAATACGTAATAGGTAGTCGTATATACTTAATCGTTAAGTGATACCTATTACGTATCTTCATTGGGTTTTCTGAAATAGTGTCTGGATGATAGATCAGAAATTTGAAAATGTTCGTGGTGGACTAAGCAACTGTTAAGTAGTTTGTAACATGTTATTTCAGTAACTATGATCTTGCGCGTGGCACTATACATACTATAGTTAATTATTTTCATTAACCTGCCCACCTTTGCACTGCAATATGGTAAAGTCAACAAAACCTGTACGATAGGCAACCAAACGTTCATTAGGTACGCCTAAACGCATATTCATAAATAAGGGTTTTAGAAGTGTTCGGTTGTCTATCACATGTAATTTTTGCTGGCTTGATATTTTTTCGGCTCGTACTGTGTTTTTATGTATAAATTATACGTCAATTATAATTGATTATAATAAATTATACGGTATAATAGAACGTGATATTATTTTTACTTTTCATAGTGCTAATATTTTCGAATTACACATAGTGTACATCTTACGGAAACATTTAGTTATCGTATAAATACTGAATTGTTTATAAAAAATAAAATTATAGACTTGTTGGTTTGTAAGCACCATAAGAAGAACCCGTTTGCTTTTTGATCGGACATTGTGAAAACGTTAATCTTAACCTAACCATTGTTAACCGTACGCTGGACAGCTAGAGTAATGGATAACACAATAATACGACAAAAAATCACCTTGGCGACATCTTTGGGTGATACGGCTCCGTCGTACGGACATCCGCAGACACAGGAAATGTATCCGCGTACTTTGATGCCGTGATCTAACGCGGTGGCCACTACGTCTTCGAACCTTTCCAAGCTCTCGGCCACGCTGCAGCCAATGTTCTTTTGACTGAACCCTTCGGAGGCGGAACCGAACACGGCTATTTCTTTGACGTCGTGTTGCATCTGCGTAACGACGGGTCGACGGGTTAAGACTCTCGTGTACATATATTGCACGGAATCGACGGCCGTCGAATCGCGCACGTTGTTTCGTGCATTTAATAACAAAAAATATACGTACCGCTGTGAGGAGACCTTTCATGTTCGGCACTAGCACCGGATAAGACACACCGGAAACCTTGTTTATCTTGCTGTACACGTCCGAATGATCGGCCATTTGCGGAACCCATTTCGGCGAAACGAAACTGCAATAAATTCAAACGGACGTCGTGAAGAAAAAAAAAAAAAATGTCCAAAACCGTGCACTGCGCGTTAAAATGGTTCACCTTGTAACTTCAACGTTTCGAAGTCCTGTCGCGGACAGTCTGTTGATGAACTCCACTTTAACGTCCGTCGGTATGGTTTTCGGTTCGTTCTGAAGTCCGTCCCGTGGCCCTACTTCGACGATCCGAACTTTTGTCGGATACTTGAACGCGCTCTGCGTCGTATAGTTCTGAAAACGAACCGCGGAATATTTTATTCGTATTTCGTACAGTGCGCGGTGTGCAGAAATCACAAGTGTACACACAGCGTCGTGGGTACGGCTGATTGCAGCGTTTCAACGATAAATTAGTACATTGTTACGGAAGCCGCGTTTTACTAGGCACAAAACATATTTAAATTCCGTACAACCGCAGTTAACGAGGCATGCACGTTTAACGTACCAATAAGACTGATTTAACAACAAGTCGTTGACACATGATGACGTGTTAATAATTGTGAACAACGCACGTGTACATTAAATTGCAAGTTGCCGTTGTGCTCGAATGCGATAGGAACAAAACATAATTCTTACGGCTATTATTACACTGCAGATTGTTGTGCTTTCGGAGTAAAGTCATGGAACCGATAAGGGTCAGAATAACGTAAAAAAAAAAAAAAAAAAAAAATCCATTAGAAGGCTAAGTGATTTGTTTTTATCGACAAAATGCATAAAATCGTTATTTAAATAACATCGTTTACTTTTAAATTATCGGGGAATTAAAAAATACTATGCTGTATAAATAATTTATTTTCGAACGTGTTGAAATAAATACACCCGTATACGTAGTCTCCGTCTCACAAACGTACATGACAAATATGCGGTCATTAGATCTGATTTGGTGTTTTCAACTTTAATATTTAAATGGACTAACGAATTATCGAACAGTATCGAATTGTCAAGGACATTGTGTCTTCTCCTAAGTTTTTAACGATATTTAAATGTGTAGACAAGGAATGAATTTTTCTAAATTGTAATTTTAGATAATTATAACTTGCTTAAAAATTAAAATATCGCAAAGACATACGAGAAGGCACAATGCTTGATGATAAATCAGTTTACTCTAATATTAAAACATAAAATCGGTTTTATTGAACGCGGATTTGATATTTTGTACGTTTGTAACGCGAAGACAACACTTGCGGTGGTGACTTCCTCTTAAATGCATGTATCATACATTCCATAAATATTACACGAGTAGTTTTGAATAGTGATAAAATACCATTAAAGTTTGCATGTTTAAATAAAATATTAAATTCTAGATAATATATATTATATAGTTATTTCCAAAGAACAACAATATATAACATTTTTGTAATAATAAAATATATATTATTCAAAAATCTGTCAATATCCCAAAACGATTAAACAATAACTGTGTTTACTTATAGTGAAACCTTCCCTTTTATGATAACTTTTGATTAGTTATAAATTTTCGACCAACACGAAAAAACACAAAAAGAAATTACGTACTACCTCAACACGTTAGGAGAAATATTTGAAATATAATTACATGTATTTAAAATATACGATTGTAAATTTTGTAATACTAAATACAAATAATACCTATTGAATAAGTCAAGAAGTCGAAACAAAAAAAAAATGCCCTTGAATTATTCGACACGTTCAACAGATCTGATAACTCGAAATTCTTATTCATTCATTGAAATCATTATTAATTCTGTTGAATTTCTAATGACCAAATTGTTAGTAATTTCTAAGATTCTATGATAATATAATAAAAGTTGAAACGATAATTATTACTTAACACTTGTTTACAAAGATAATTGTTCACGTGTCAAAGAAAATATTGAGTAGGTACTTTTGAAGCAATATAAACTGTTACAAGCGAATAACGTTTTATTTTAAACCATGCCCACGACTACTCGCATTTAATAAAAATAGTGATGGTGTTAATGAAAATAAAAATATTGCAATACATAAATCACCGAAATCGGCGTACAAATAGGAGGAGGGGTCCGTGATAAACACCCTCAAGGATTAAAAAAATCCAGTTTTAAAATAGTTAGAATGAATATCATGAATATTTTAACACGTACATAAAATTTAGTATTTGTCAACTATGATGGAATTACAAAAAAATTAATTTTTCGTCCGAAAAGGTACAAAAAAACACGATAAACTGTGTATATAATTTAATCACTCCTATAAGAAAACTGAATGTACGCCCTTGATTATCGATATTATGCTTAGACGATAATTCTTACTTGGCAATTATTATTCATCGCCGTACATAGACAAATCACTCAAAATTAGTAAAACCTCGTAAGTATACGGTTCAATAAATAATACAATTATATCAAATTAATGGTCAAAGAATAATGACCTAATTGACTTCTCGTATCACGTTTAATCTAGTTACGTCATTCTGTGTTGTGGTCGATATCGAAAACTATAATAATGTAATAGATGAACCATAACGCAGTGATAACCTAACCTATCCAACATCGAACTCGATCTTCTTTATAATTGTTCGTAACGAAAAACTATAGCCAAGTGTTAAAATGTTTTTGAATAGTAAAGTAACGCTCAAGCAAAAAATTTCATAATTGTTTTGTCAACCGATGAGCCTCGACCGACCGCTGACGATCAACGGTCGCCGTGAAAAAATAAAACCCGTTTCCTTTGGAATGTATGGTATAATAGTTATAGAAACAACGATCAGAATGAACCGCATTGCCAAAATGAATTGTGTTCGCGATAATTATAATACGATAACACGATCAATAAATGTCTGTTAAAAGTTTGATTTGTACATTTAATGCTCAACTAATGAAGGCAATTACCGTATATTTCGTATAAAACAATAAACAGTACGAACTTGATAGTTATGATTTTACACTTCCTCCTTTTATTCCAACCTTGAACGACGAAACCGACTTAAACGTGCAACATTTCCAAAATGTATATTAAAAACTAATAATATGTATATTTGTATTTGCTTTCGATTAAGCAATGGGTAAAACAAAATACGAGAGCATAAATCTGCATACCACGTGCAACGTGGAACGCGTTAAAATAATTGTCAACGCGATAAAAAAAAAAAAAAATGCGTAAATGTGCTCGGACGATGTTCAAACACATACAATATTTAAAACACAAATAATATTATCAACGTGTGTAAACAAGTTACGAAGCATCACAATACATTTACGAATCCATTATGTACCGTAATAACAACAAACGTACAGAATGAACTTGTATTGAGAATCGAAACGCGTTTGATACGATTAATAATAATCCGCATTGTATACGTGCGTTTCCATTCGATGTTAACGTTTTAAACACCGAACACGCTTTCGGTGGATAGAAAATAAGATTTTATGTTTTTTTTTTTACTTTTGTTGCACGTCAAGGACCGACTGCTTTTAAAACCAATCGAATTTCGTGTACGTTACGATACACTTACACGTTGTCGACGTGTAATAACTAATCGCGCACAAACCGATCCCAAGGATGTACGCGCGAGAATAAACAAAGTACCTACACACAAAGAGTAAACAATACAATATTTCAATAAAACACCGTTTCGCGCGACGTAACTAAACAATCGGTCGGGTGATCTTGAGACGTACATAATAACCAACTCGCACTCCAACAGATTGCGAACGGTTTTGGATGTAGATAACACGCAGGCGAGTGTGAATGTATCGTAGCAGTTGTTGTTGTTTTTTTCCAAGGATTGCAGACGCGAGGATCGAAGAATTGCGACTCGTTTAACAACAATCTAAAATTCACTTCGGAATGATTCCCGTCGCCTACTAGGCCTACACTCAACCTTGCTCAGGAAATGCGTGTTATAACGTTCACCTGTTAAAAAAACCAAATGCGCGACGAACGGTAAAACGACCGCGTTCGCTTCGTTGCGCAAAAAGAGCAGTCCGACGAACTGTCGTTTCTATTTCATTATATTTATTATATTTGGTTTTGGACGGTGTGGTTTTATAAAAAAAATGAACGGGCGAAAGACGTTCAATTTTTCGTACTACAGATACACCATGTACGTTTTCCGTATTTAGTTTAAACCGATTCTACGACATTCGTCCACGAAAGTAACTGATTCTGTGGTTCCAATTACAACAGTATTACGCACTTGGCGTGAATACTACATTAAGCGCACTTACGAATGTAGACACTGATACGCATTTACAACGGCGGCGTGGTGAACATTTCGTGGTTAAGGGTGTACAACACACTATTATATCTAACAGCAACCCTCTTTCGTAAAACAGATCCTTCCCTTGTGAAACGTTTCAAGGTTCCCAGGTCTCGAATCCCCCCACTCCACTCCCAAGAAGAGGAAAAGGTTCGAAAGTAAGTCGCGAATGATTTGATACGAAGGCGCAAAGAAAAATAACATGGCTGTAAATAACTCATCGTCTGCAACCCAAGTACTGATATAAAAATATAATTGAAAAATGTAAGCCCCCGCCCCACTCGCAGACGCGCACGTTTCGAAAACACGCCATTGCGCGCGGTAGGACCGTGTGAACCGCGCCGGGGGTCGTTAGCGGCACACACGACGTGGGCGCGGGTAGGCGATACGCAAATACGACGAGCGCGCGCGCTTGAAACGAACGTACCCTTAGCCTGCTGGTCTCGGTCTTGAGACTGCTGCAGATGAACTTGGTCACGTCGTTGACGAAATGCATGGTCATCGCGTTCCCTTCGACCTGGTGCGGCAAATACGTGGTGTTCGCGTCGCGCGGAACTAGTGTAGGGGCTTCCCGACAAACTCCAGCGGCGGCGTGAGGGGGGTGGCTGCTAGCGAACGACGGTAAACGGAAAACAATTGGATCGTCGACGGCGGCTACGCAACGGTACGGTGTCGTGGATGGAAACGTGCGTAACGTTCGATGTTGTATCGTGCGCAAGCGCTCAGACGGACTTGGGAAAAACACGTCAGCAACGCCCTACGACGTACCGTGGCAAAGCGAATACTGTTACTGGTCGGTCGCCTCGTCGGGCACGCCGTTCGTAGCGGCGTCGCGAAACGTTGTGATCGGGGTGGGGTGGCGGCGGACGTTTGGGGAGGGGGTTCCGCGGCGACGCGGACACACCGTGTGTGCACCACAGCGGGCGCGCGCGTATTTCCGCGGGTGCTTGTGCACGTGCGAGCACGGAACGTTGTGACCGTGCGCGCGGGCGTACGGGGAACGCAGTTCAAATGTCCGACGTCCAAGGTCATCGGATCTAGAGAAAATCGTCGATCAATCCGCGGACCGAATGCCAGAATGTTTTTTTTCACGAACCGTCGGCGTATTTTAGGGGGGGAAGGCGCGATCCCCCCCCCGAATCCGTATTTAAGGAATCCATCATATGCGAGATACGCATTTCAATTTTTTTTTTTTTTTTTTTAATGTAGATCGTTTTATAACGAAATAAAAAAAAAAAAAAAAAAAAAAACGCGTGGCTGTGAATACTGAATTGGGTTTTTTGTCGGGTCCATACTTGGTGTAAAATCAAACAAGCGTAACTTTCAAAACACAGACAGGTGTTAAAAAAGAACTACGCAAAATCGATTCAAAATGGATTAGATTAAAAAAAAAAAAAAACCACAAACATTAAGGATTCACCCGATTTAAGTATTGCCAACAATTTTTACTTGTAAATTTTGAGCCTGAAAAAATTTCAGTCGCCCCCCCCCCCCTTAGAAGTAAGTCTAAATACGCCCCTGGCATGAACACGACGATGTTCGGTACACATCTCTCGTGTCTCGCGGACGGACAACACCCGATGGGAGGAGGGGAACTCTGCGAGTACTTCCCCGACCGTTAGGCGAAACGTAGAAACTCGTTTACGCTGTGAGAAAACCTAACGCGTCATCAATATGTCAATAACAAAAACGTCATGTTTTTTAATACTTTCAGGGTTCGGCACAATAACGGTTTTGGGTAACGTGTATCTTTTCCGCGTACATTCTCAACAAATTTATTGTACTTTCCGTTTACAGCAAACAATATCGATTTATAATAATTATGGAAACTGTACGCAAACGCACGTATTAATGCTTCAGAAAATGTTCGAGAAGATTTATTAAACTCGTGCGTCATTCGAACACGCACATTTTCATGCACAGCCGATAATAAACAACAAAATTGTATGCGCTCGAATCTCAAAGTAACGTAAGGTTGCTATGATACTGCAGTGATCGTCGTAACAATCCAGAGGTATATTACGTGGCAGGGGGGATGAAGTGTTTAGATACCTTAACAATTTTTTTGTTCTATGAATATTTTCAATTTGGCCTTTATGAATGCTTAAAATACAAGAATTAAAATTATTTTTATTAAATCACGAAACACTTATGATTTTAAGATTTTTAATTTATGCATACATCATGTAGAGAAACGGTGGGAATGGTAGGGATCGAAGGAGAAAAGCCCCTCTTGGGTTAACAATATGTATTTCAGTACACATATTCTTTATTAAAAAAAATCGAAACATAGATAGTACGCTACTACGGAACAGGACCAAGATCATTGTAATATAAGCTGCACAATAACGAAATAAGAAGCTAAGAAAATCGCTAAAAAACAGGTTCAATGATCCTAGGTCATATTTACAATTAGGAAAGATAAATCACTGCCTATGACCTCCATTATCAAAGGGCCATCGGGTTTTTATAATTTTTTTTTTTTTTATTCAACTTTCATTATATAAAATAAATAATATAAACTAAATATAATTTTTCAAAGAAATGCAAGAAATCTATAGGGATAAATAAAAGTATAAAATCGTAATTTTATTTATGAAAATGTACAAGTAAGTTTTAATTATTGATTTGTTTTATACAACTCATGTGTGGAGAGGTACATATACATATCTATAGATACACTACTATTGACAAAGGTCCACATTTTTTATTCTAACTAAGACCTCAAAATGCCTAAATCAGGTCCTGCTAAGAAGTAATTTAAATTATCCATAACTACAACGCAGATAAAGATCAGTAAAACAGTGTATACGTGAAACGCATTTGAAGTGGAAAACAATAGAAGCAACAAACTTGGAGAGATTGAAGATTATTGCAAGATTTACAAATGGACGAATATGAACTTCGTACGAACGATTAAAAAGCCTTTGAATATATAAAAAATAAATCTACGAAACAATGATAAGCCAATGCATTTATTTGCTATTTTTTTTAAACTAAAAAATATCTAGAAATTAAAATTTACTATAAAATTAAAAACTTTTTTGCCACTTTAAACACTGACTAACCATGAAGTTACTTTACTTTTTTTGAATTTGAAGAAATACCGAATATATATAATAGTATTAGAGATAATTAACATTTTAAGAATTAGTTAGAACAATCATCATAACTTATAAATATTAATAGGCAATAGTCTGTGAATAGACAGCATGATATTATATTAGATGATGAAAATATTTTCCATACCTTCATTCTGTTTATAATGTGCTGTGTACTGTAAAGTTCTAAATTGTAGAAACTCTTATAATAGCGACTTGGTATTTATATTTTTAATAAACAAATCAGCGTTGATGAACTATAAGTTGGGTTTAAAACGTCAAAATAAATTATGATAATACTATTGGTCAATAATACCACACACGCGTATTGTCCATGGTAACCTGGTCACGTTTTCTTTTCATCGCGGTATGGCAATAAAATTTTTTTCTTCTCGCTTCTAGACAAAAACCAAATATTGTTGATTGTCGATCGATTTTTAGATCCGACGGATATAGTTCGACCGAGCACACTCGAAGCATTTTTATGCTTCAAAAATTGGATACGCCTTATATGTATATTACCCGTTAATGTATCTAATTAAATGTTTGGAATATTAAAATAAAATAATATAAATTACATTATTGACGATCGATGCGTTTGGTTGTACACGCTAAAAACTTTAAGTGTCATAGTTGGTACTTTAATAGGTTGTTAAATTTAATACATTTATATTTCTTCACAAAATACGATAGACGACTCGAATTATAACATTTGGAGTATTAATTTGTTGGTTCAATAATCAATATCAGATTTTGAAGTATTGTATTTTTAAAGTAAAATGGACAATTTCTATTTCATATTTTAAACGAGTATGCAAGTTTGGCATGATTCTCTTTGTATAATAGTTCGACAATCGTAATTGTTTTCATTTAAATACATTACTATAATTAGCATACATTTTGAACACGAAATCTAAACATTTTCACCCGACCAGCTGATGTATTAACACTCGTTATCCACCCTTTCAATTGTGATTTCTTCATATTACTATAGCTATTATATTCTCCTACAAAAATTTCAATTTTACCGAATTGTAGAACGCGCGCGTCGACCGAAACCGACAGCGCTTCGTAATGGCTAAATATAATTATAATCTCAATACGGTTCAATGCAGCCGTATAGAATGTTATTCAAAACACGTAATTTAGACATTATATAATGCATTCTGTACACACAAGTATGTACAACGTGCATTGTCACATTTTGCAAAATTTTCACATTTTTTTTATTTTTATCTCATCACTTGGTCACAAGTCACGGTTGTCCGCGTGATCGTATTACAAAATATCTAAATAACACAGTGACTGGTAACAATAATACTGTGCTCACCGTACATGCGTTAAGATATTTATAATTTATCTTTATCCAGGTCGGTGAATAAAATGTCACATGTACACTCTCGAGTCTGTTCAATGCATAGGTACTAATTTCAAATTTTCCGATAGACGAGATTCATAGTAAATACCACTACAGCGATGACTACGCTTTCGCGGTGACTGAGTGACCTTCGTTATATTTCGTTACAGTTCGTGTATTTGTTCTAGACAACTTCGATTATCATCAGATTAACAACCAGATTGTGCATCTGATTAAAGTTATGGAACAACGCTTTAAAACAAAACGCGGGATGGAATCATAGAAAAGAGATTAAACGATGGTGGGATCATAAATAATAGAAGTTTCTTTTATAATATAAGGATGGAATGTTGTATCAAAATAATTTTGCGGCTACGGCTAAATGGAAATAACACATCATAATAATTATAATCCCGGTATAAACATAGACTATATGAATTCATATAATCTGTGGGGAAAGAAGAAAACACCTCCTCTACACCGTGATTTTGATCAAATATGTCCATCGTCTAGGGCACCATCTAATTTAGTTGACTGATAATAATTAGCAATATTATATAGAAGTATTCAATTAATCTAGTAGACATCTGATTGGTAATCAGATGAAGAACATCGAAATCCATCGGATTGGTCATCTGATTAATAATCGAGGTTGTCGAGGAACACACGGAATACATTCTCATACTTTTATAGTAATAAGTATATTATAATCAGGGCTCATAACTTCTAGTGTTTGAATATTTTTTTTTTGAGGTTCTAGAGATGCTTATTTGAGCTATAAATTTGTTTCAGATAACTAAGAAGCTAAATACGAAATTTTACGTTGCATATTTTTGCATATTTCGAAATATAAGTGCTATTTTGCTTTTTTAAGTCTTTTTCAATTCCGTAACCTTTAAAACATTTTTTTTTTATAATAATAAGTACCTAATTAGGTTTAGTAGTATTAATTATTTATATTTATAACTAATTCATGTTAATTAATTAATTCTTCTTTATATGATATAAGTTATATATTTATCTAGCGACGCGATCGACAAGCGAGCGATTATGACTAGTTTTTTTTAACAAGGAAAATATTTGTTTTATACATAATATTAATTTTTTTCGCATATTATAGTATTTTTAGTGCATATTTAAGCGCTCACATAAATATTTTTTAGATCATATTATAGCGCTTATAACAAATTTTTTTAGAGCTTTAAGCTATAAGCCCTAATTATAATCATACGTCTATAATATATGAATTATTCACAAATATCTTTTTCATTATGTTCGCAATGCTCTATATTTGCGTTTTATAATTGTATACAATGCACACAAGTCAAATATGTAATTGATTCATTTATTAAAGTTTCAATAAAAAAAATATTTTCTTGTGCACTGACGATAATTTTTATTGATACTTGAACTAATGCGGTCGTGCGACAATAATTGTAATCTAATAGTTTACAATTAAATCAAATGAGAGATAACATTTTCTTCTATCATTTCAGTACTATGAAATTATGATATATGGTTGACATTTTTTAACTAAAATATATAATCATTTTTCGTTATGAATAGCTTAAGAAATGTTTTATCTAACCTATACTACAGTCACAACAAAGTATTACGTTTATGATAATAGCCGTGGTGGATTCGGGAAGTTATTTCAGTACTAAGGTTAAAATTAAACTATTACTGAAACTAAAAAATTTATTTTAGTTTTATTAGTGTTCTCGTTTTCATACTTGAAATAAACAAGTGCTTATATTGAAAACTACTAGACATAATAATATATTTAATCTTTTTTTTTTTTTTTATGTTCATTTAAATTTAATTATCTTTAACACCGTGCATTGTTTAATCCAATCATAAATATTAGCACAAACTATAATAAATTATGCTAATATCTATTTATAAAACTTTTCATAGTATTACTGAATGGTAGGTAAAATAAATTAATTATCTAACATCTGAAGTTCTATTGTTAATATTGATACATACAACTTGAAATAAACTGAATTAGACTAATCAAAGAAGTAAAAAAACAGAATTTGATGTAAGGTATGGAAGTAATTTAAGTAATATGTAAATAAATTACTTAGTTTTTAGACAATATAACCACATTGCGTCCATTTAATTACATAAATACTAAAAATATTGTGAAACACATCTGGATTATAAATATAGGCACACGAAATATATAAATCCATCAAAGACTGGAATTCGTAGAAAAATTAAAATTACATCATTGTGAAAACAATTACAGAATTGATATATTCCAGTGAAGTTATTTATTTATATTGTATAATATTTGTCATGCGCGTAGTTCAAATGCACTTGTGTATTTGTATACATACATTGCATTCGTTAATTTTTTAATTGAAAAGTAAAAAAATATAACAAAACGTTGCAAAATTGATTCTAAAGAAGTATCGATTCATAGTTTTTATTTCTCGCAAAGGACATATTCATTAGAAATTACAGGTTAATTATATCTACCTATTTCCTATTTTATTTCGATAGCATATCGGACAATGTCAAATGTCTAAGGTGATAAAAATTAACATCTACGATAAATTATTTTTGCAGAACTACACCAATATGTTTATTATTATTATAACTAGACATTTACAATATAACCTATATATCTGTACACTGGCTCGTATACTGGCTTGTATACTGTATAATAATGTTGAAAGTTTTACAAATAAATCGGTAAATTAATAAATTCAATTATAAAACACCTTTCGCCGATACAATAAAAACGACAGCCTTGAAATAAGTACGAGTATTCACTATGGTATAATTACCTACATAATTTAAAAATCTGAAAATTACTTCATTGAATATTATAATTAATAGTGCAGTGCACCACACTAAAGTATGTATTGCGTATAAATAATTTATACGCAATTATTGTGTGCGCATTGAATGTTCAATCCATAAATTATTTTTTTCATCATTCGTAAGTATGCAATTTTTTGTACTCGTACAATAAACCGTTGGCTATATACAATAATAATTTTACCAGTGAATAAAATAAATTATAACACCAACTATTTTATAATTGGTATAAATTAATAATAATAAAAAAAAAATATATGTATATATATATTTATACCGTTTTGCAGACGATTCTTTTAACAATTATACCTACTAATAATTATTTTAAGGTTCCAGTAATTACCGCCGCCGCAGTTTACCGATTCGGATACTTTAACCATAAGCGGTCGAACGGGAATAAAATTGAAGGTTACTATTATAAATTGTCTTAACATTATCGATAAGTCGCAAACAGTACTGCGTGCCTTTTGTACGACGAGTTTTTTGTTGCTTTTAATGATGTTTCAAATTTAATTTATTTACTATTCAAAACTTCCTATAACGACTAATTAATCATGGATTGAATAATATTGAAATATTCATAAATTAAAATCATCCAATTGTATGAAACGGAATTTGTGAGAATGTGACGTCAAGAAAAGTGACCAGTATACGCATTTTAAAAATATTATTATTTTGAAACAATTTTTCGAGACGATAAATTTAAATGTTTTACACGTTTTTTGTTTTTCAACATATCGGATAACTGTTTCGATTGATAAGCATGTATATATTAGGTACCTACTAAATATTATTGTTTGAAACGCTCGTAAAAGTCCGCAAAGCGTAAATCTCTATCGTAAATGATAAAAATAATAAAATAAAACATCCTTTTTACAGCAATGTTATTACTGCAAATTGCCAACATCGTAGTTATTCAACATAATAATATATAATTACTCCGTACAGAAAAATGCTGAACATGACGAAAATATTATGTGGTACGCGTATACCTTATACTGTTATACATAAATATTATAATGCACTATAACCACTAATTAATATAATAGCTAACGTATTTATGATTTTATTTAAATTATCTAATCATTGTTATGTACAATAAAATTTATAATCTTGAAACACTCGCGTGGGATACAAATCATTTATACTTTTATAATTATTAATTAGGTAATATTAAAGCAAACAACCTAATAGACAAATGCATAATAATGTTCTTATCTCAGGGGCGTATAAAGACTTACTTCTAGGGGGGGGGGACTCAAATTTTTTCTTTAATTAAGGCTCAAAATGTACAAGTAAAATTTTTGTTAATATTTATACCAGGTGAATCCTTAATATTTGTGGTTTTTTTTTTTTTTTTTTTTAATCTTATGCCGGATCCACTTAGAATGATTAGTGTAGTAATATGTAGTTATTTTTTAACACCTATCTGTGTTTTGAAAGTTTCGCTTGTGTTATATCTAATTTTTCACTAAGTATGGACTGGGTCTTCAATCAAAATAATATATATTATTTATCGTTATGGGACATATAAACGTTATAAGCAATTGAGCGTTTAACGCTATAAATAATTTAAACTTTATTCAATTGAAGCGTTTAACGTTATAGAAATTTAAACATTTAAAAAATTTTCCGTTTACCGTTATTGACAATTAAAACGTTATGAAAAATTTAGCGTTTTGCGTTATTTAAATTAGTGTAAAATTTGAAACGTTTTCAAATGTAGTAATACTATAAAATAAATCATAATTTTTGTTTCTTAATAAAATACCCATTACTTATATAAAAATTGTCTTAGTCTAAAAATTCTTGAGGGGGGGGGGCGATTGCCCCTATCTCTCACCCCCTCAAATACGCCACTGTTTTATCTGGGACGAGGTATAAAGGGAACAACAATGCAGTATTCATAAACACATGGGTGAATTATGTTAATTTAAGCATTATTACGGAGGGTCCCCCTTCCCTTGTTGACCGTATTAAAATTTGTTATTTTAATTATTTTGTCTTCGATTTCATTATTTCGATCGAACGCTGTACGATGGTCGATGACAACGTCCGAGCTGACGATGAAATCCGGTGATAAGTCCGTGATACATTGCTACATGTATTTACGGTCCCGAGAACTTTTTCGTGCACGAAATAAACATGAAAAACCTGTGGGATTAACGAGCACTTATTAGAGTGGTTGAGCGATGGGAACATTCATCCCCCCTCCGAAGTCCATATAATAGCATACTTGTATTTAATAAGATTATATAAATATTATATAATCCACTATATTTTTTATTTATTGTTAACATTTTTCAGCACATTAAGCACTATTACAAGTATTTGCACTTGTACAATTCTCAAAATGTTATGTAATTCTTATGATGCATTATAAGTATTATTGGTAATGTTTGAATAGTCAAAACCACTTATGTGGATTAGCTTTATTAAACATTCATAGATAAGTATAAATTTCCGTTGAAAACGTATTTCAACGCTTTAGATGAAACGAAGAAGAGACGTACCGCTTTTATTTTATAAAAAGTAACTGTAATTATTGATATTAAATGTATTATAAGCAACAAAAAAATTGTTGTTTTTTTTTTTTTTTTATACTATATACTAATATATTCGTAATAGTTCACCGGCACATACAATAAAAATAACTTATGGTTGATAAAATTAATCCCCCTCCCAAAAAAAAAAAAAAAAAAAAATGAGATCCCATATACGTGCCTGAGGGTTGAGGTCAACGGCATAATGATACGATATCTCGGACAACCCTGCTGTTCAACTGTGGCAGACTAAGCTCGTGTATAATTCAAACGAACCTAATGAGAGATAAATGACATTTCAAATCGTGTGTAGTTATGAAAACGAAAACAAATTCGAAGCCTGTCATTTGGGTGATTATTTTTTCTATGCAGCGAAATATAAAAGCGATCAAATCGATTGTTTCAAAAACGAAATACGTCGAAGTAATAGATTTTTTAACTTAAAAAAAAAACAATTACGACTACGATTATAGAGCGAGTGTACAGTTGTACATTTGCATCATAATCAATAGCGTGAATATACACACTCGTAAACACGTGTGAATGTATAGTTTGCTGACCTCTGCGCAACTAGGTTAGAATATTAATCTCGGAGCTATTAATAGTAGTGTTCAAAAGTAAAAGTAGGACTAAAAAGAAATCCAAACGCTGATATGTGTGTCGTAAAAAGCCATGTGTGGTTTTCGATCTAATGTCAAAATATAAATGATATATTATTCCATACTATAACAACATAAACTACAAAAAAAGTTTTCAATTATTAGTATTAAGTAATCTCTATCCCTGACATGCTTAAAAGATATAGAAAATCATTGTAAATTAATTTAAATTAATTTTTAATAAAAAAAAAAATAATAATACTCGCCGACGGTTTTATTAAAGACAAAACGCATTTTTTCTCATACACACGCGTCTAATAAGTTTTTTTCTTTTTTTTTTTTTTTTTGAGATTCGTGTTTAATCAATATTAATTAATCGGTATAATTAGAAATCACAAACAGATAAAAACATTTGACATGAGAACGTCATTATTTATCTGAATACGAAAATTCGTCCGACCTCACGCGACACACGTCATTGCAGATTTACGAATTATAATAGGTATGTACTTACAGATATACTTATAATTTTATAGTTGCGTAAATATTTATGCAAACATTTGAAATCTAAACTCAGTAATATGCAGACCACGGTTACGTAAAATGATTAAAACGTTTATATATGTTATTACTACTATAAAACAAATCGTTTTAAACCGTTCAAGTATTATTAGACTTAGTGCACACAAAAAAAATTAACTGTTTAATTGTTATATAGAATTTAATTAATAAAGTTCTAATTTCATCTCCGGCCAAATATAAATATGGCCAAATTCTAGAAAAATTTACTTATAAACCTCTATCGAAGCGTTGAATTCAAATGGGAACGTAAATTGAAATGATGTCATAAATCGTGTTTCGCCATCAAACTATAATATTTTCACAATACCGCAACAACCTAAGTACTAAACGAAACAACAATAATACCCGTTATATAATGTAAAAAATGTAATTTGCGGATTTCACATCACCGTATCAAAATATGATGAACGTGTGTACCAAATATAATCATATTTTTTAAATTAACAAAATTCCAAATCACTGAAATACTTTTTTACAATTTTTTTTTTTTTTTAATAAGTAACGATTATACTATTGAGAAAATTCAAAAATTACATGTATACAGTACCAAATTTAGATCTTTTTTAATGTGTAATTTGAAAATTAATGGTTGTGAAACATTGTATTAATCATGTTTTAAATTATCAATCTATGTTCATAATTTGTATTTTTGTAGAAAAACTGATTGCTAACAAAATGTTAAGTGAAAAAAAACTTCGTATTAAATGAATTAGAAAATTTATATCAAAATAACATATGTTATGTTCATCAAGTTAACTCATTATTATGTTTATTCATTTAACACGACTAACGTTAAAAAATGAATGAAACATAAAATGAAAGGATTGCGATAAAAATTATGAATACGGTGCAGTAAATATTGAACGCTCGTCCTAATAGAAATCAATGTTCTGCTATTTTTATACATTTGAACGTAATGAAAATTAATTCATCTTTAATTTTATATTCAAATTTTACGTGACTATAATAACCGATTAGTGTTTGAGAAGATATTAATGATTTATCAATGATGATAACTTATTCATAGTGTAATTAGGTTTCTTTAATTTTCTTTTTAAATGTAAATTCTTGCTATAAATTTTAATCTACGAGTTAACCCATGAGGAATAATGCAATTTATCAACTATCCATCAATTAAATAATACAAGTCAACTTGCAGGCCAAGCGGTATGACGTCAATGAGACTTTTTCCACTGCTGAAAATGTGCACCAAATTAAATCATAGTAACATAATTAAAATTTAAAAAAACACGTGGTCATACTAATAGATGTTTTATTTGTTTTTCAGTTCAAAGATGAGGGATAAATCATTCTAAAAAATTGGTTTCAATGTAATACGGGTTTTATGCATACATTATAGCACAATTTTTCTAAATTCTAAATGCATAAATGCCTTAAGGCATCGCTAAATACTCATATGTGTCACCCATAGTTCGTATATACAAGTATATCGATATAGTACAGTTTACAATTGATTATAAATTTAATTCTGACGTTTAAAATCTAAATTTCTATGTAGACATTACGACTCCTTTTGTTTTTTCGATATATGCGTAATGTATGAATACAGGTAGAATATATATGGATCCTCAAAAATGATTACGCTGTAATTATATACCGTACTTATTTCGTGCCGATTAATACGTACACAATAATATTATGTCATATTATACTCCTTGTAAAAACTTACGGTTCAAATTGTTTAACGAAAAACTATTACATTGCAACACCGATTAATTTAAAATAAATATATATATATATATCAAAATCGCTTACCTTTTTACTTAAACGCACCATGTTGAAATTTAGCAAAAATGCACGATCGTCTCTATGCGTGCATGATTATGAGTTCATTTAAACTGTAACAGATACACACGTGTGACGTGCGTAAATAAGTACCTTGAATCATTGAGGAAAAAAAATGGAAAACCAAGATAAATTAATAGTCGACTGCAATGCCCCTTATCGACGATTTTATCAATTACTTTGAGAGCGAAATAAAAGAAATTATTTAATTCGATGATTATTATAATAAAACGTATTATTGTTAAAACGATATGTTTTTTCATACCAAAAATAATTGAACACTAACTACATTTGGCCTAGACCTAACACGTTAACTTATTTCTCAGATAATAATTAATATTTACCTACGTCACTGTAGGGGTCAGTCGATATGTGGAACATAAAAATAATACATAAGAACTACGTAAGAATTTTCTGACGTATTTTTGTGATACGCTATAACGACGTACCGTCTCTTTGAATTGTATACGTTTTTAACTTGTAATACATCGGTATTCGAATCACGAATGTATAAAACGTTTTGGCCAGAGACCGGAGACCTGTTGAATAAAAAAATGTAATATTTTTTTAAATATTAATCGGAGTTAGAAATTATGTGTACAATGACGTTAACATCATATAAACATGCACACTGTTAGCATTAAATCGTGCATTAGGGAATAATTAAGACACATATGATTGTACCTATATAAGAACAGTGCTCATAAGTTTAAGCCGCAGACCTTCATATTGCATAGTTTTATATTTATATATATAAAATTATCTGTTTAGGCGGGTGTACACTGGAGTATATAGGTGTAATGTAACAAAGTTCGTTTTCGCTCGTATGTTTACATGTTACAAACGACCAGTTGTACGCATTGCATTTTTTAAACTAGTTAACTAGGACACACAAATGTCGCTCAGTGAAAATATTTGATACATAATTGATAGTATATTGAAATACTGGGCAAAACGTGATCAATAGTCAAAAGACATTTTTTTTTTTTTTAAATCATATAAAAATATAATTAGGTAATTGGTAA
>NW_020272804.1:0-4493 GCF_003268045.1 Sipha flava | reverse complement strand
TCGTAGAAAAATTAAAATTACATCATTGTGAAAACAATTACAGAATTAGTACGCGTCTGGACACCGTGGAGTCCACACGTTAATTCCGCGCTCCGTATTTGATAGCTTGCGATAGCAGTAATAATTGCAGCGACCGTGACGCCGCTATCTGGTAATGTATGAATACTCATTATAAATTCCAAAGTGCAAAAACCCAACAAACGACACTGAAATAAAAACCACCGCTTACGGGCGATAAGCCCAGTAATTAATTAATTACGCACATAACGTACTCCGGTACACCGCACAGTCAAAATGAAACCAACAAAACCCACGTCAATATCAAATAAATTAAATGAAGAATGTAAAACTAACCAAAAGATCCCACCTCTCATCATCAAAAAAAGTAGACTACACTCCGAAAGGAACCTAGAGTCATCTTCTCCTAATTCCGACACAGATCTCAGGTCACCGGTTAAACAAAAAAAAAAGAATAACAAACCAGCCGAAAATAAATTTTTTACATCGCCAAATCGTTACGCGCCGTTAGAAATCTCCCAAACCGACGAAGTTCAAATTAACTCTAACAATCTACAACAACACATGGAAACTGAAAATATCAATGTCAATGAAAAAATACCACCCGTATTTATCATTAACATAATAGATTTCATTAAACTCCGAGAGGAAATCTCATCAATACTATGTAACGATTTCAACGCAACAAACAAAAACAACAAAATAAAAATCATTGTCGAGACAATCGACGACTTTCGCGCGATCACAAAATATTTAGAAGAAAACAAATATGAATACTACACGTATAGACTTAAAAGTGAAAAGGATATCTCTGCCGTAATACGAAACCTACCGCCGTCAATCACCGAATCGGAAATTTTCGATGAATTAAATAACCTTAATTATCCAATAAAATCAGTCACAAAATTAATAAATAAAAATAAACTTCCACTTCCTCTAACAGCCATACAATTAACTAGAACGGAAGAATCAATTAATATATTCGAACTCAAAAGACTTTTAAATTGTGTAATCACCATTGAACCACGACGCAAATCCAACGACCCGCCACAATGCACCAACTGCCAAAGATACGGACACATAAGCAAATCATGCAAACTAAATCCACGATGTGTAAAATGTGATGGAAAACATCACTACTCAAACTGCCCCAAAGAACCAACAACTCCACCCAAATGCGTAAACTGCAACGAAGCCCACCCGGCCAACTATAAAGGCTGTACATATTACAAAAATATATCAAAAAAAAAACCAACAATCGCAAAAAATTCTCAGCCAATAATAATACCCCCAAATGCAAATGACTCAACCAATACACAAAAAAATCCAACCAAAAAATCATACGCAGAAATAACCAAAACCGATATACCAAATTTTTTAACAAAAAATACCATCGAAACACTTCAAGACTTCCTAAACGATCACCTTCAGAAGACAATATCAGAATTCATCGAAAACATACTACAAAGCGTCCAAACAATCATTCAGAACATTTTCACATCAATAACGAGCAAAATGTCAGCTAATCCAACCAAACCATCAACAATTCAAAATGAACATAATTAATATTAAAGATATCATATTAGTCAACTGGAATGCAAATGGCCTAAAATCCAAAAGGTCTACCTTAGTTGAATTTCTATCACGACACAAAATCGACATTGCTAGTATCACCGAAACACATCTAAAAGACTCAGAAACTTTCAAAATACCCGGATATGAAATATACAGAAATGACAGGAAACATACACACTCCTCCGGAGGTGTAGCAATACTGATAAAAAAAAACCTAAAACACAACCCAATAATACTACCTCCCACTATTCAGATGGAAGCAGTAGCAATAAATCTAGTAACGGATAAACATGACCTACGAGTAATATCATCATACAACCCGCCGAACAAGAAAATTCAAAACTCAGACTTGCCCAAGCTTTTCAACAATACCCCCACCATACTCCTAGGTGATCTCAATTCCAAAAACACCATCTGGGGCTGTAAAAAAACAAACCCAAATGGACATAAATTATACGAGTATACGTCCGATCTAAACATATTGGTCTCCCCTCCACCGGGCCCTACTTTCTACCGTACAGGAGCAACTCCAGACATACTAGATATTATGTTAATCTCAAACTTCCCTACAAACTTATACCATAAAGTATTGAACGAGCTAGACTCTGACCACGTTCCAGTACTAACATCCCTAAAAATACAAGCTGAAGCTAACCCTCCAATACAAAAGCTAATAAATAGACCAATAAAATGGGAAATCTTTAAAGAAAATATCGATAAAATATTAAAACCTTGCAGAAAGTACACTAACACAAATGATATAAACTCTAGCATAATACACCTAACCGAATCCATTAAATCAGCAATAGATCTAGCTCTAGCCCCACCAAAAAACAAAAAACCTCATATGAATAGCACACCAATACCATCTCACATACAAAATATAATCAAAGAAAAACATAAGGCAAGAAGAATTTGGCAAAAACACCGTTCACCAGCAGTCAAAAAACGTCTAAATCAACTAACAAGAAGGGTGAAATGGGAACTGGATAATCTAAGATATAACTCTTACAAAGAATACGTGTCAAACATAAACCCTAACGACTCAAGTCTCTGGATAGCTACCAAAAGAATCACTAAACAGCGTGAAACAATTCCCCCCCTAAAAAATGGCCTAGCAAAATATGAAACTAACACAGAGAAATGCGAAATTTTTGCCCAACATTTTGAAAGCTGTTTCACAACGGACGAAAATCATACAAACCAAATTGAAGTAGTAAACCACGAACAAAGTAACCCAGACGATCAACCATTAGTCAATCCCATTAACCCATGTACCCCTAATGAAATACATCAAATAATAAATAAGCTAGCCAATAAAAAAAGCCCAGGACACGACCTAATTACAAACAAAATTCTCAAAAATCTCACGTCAAAATCACTTTCATACATAGCTAGTCTCATGAATTCCACCATGAGGCTAGGCTATTTTCCCGATACATGGAAAATTGCAATTATTATCCCCATACATAAACCAGGAAAACAAAAAAGTTCACCCAAAAGTTACAGACCCATAAGTCTACTCCCAACCTTATCAAAACTCCTCGAAAGAATCTTGCTGTACAGAATTAAACCGTTCCTAAAAATCATACCACTACATCAATTTGGCTTCAAATCATTCCATTCGACAACTCATCAGCTACAACGAATATCTGAAATAATAGTAAATGGTTACGAAAATAAAAAATTTACCACAACAGCCTTCTTAGACATTTCACAGGCATTTGATAAGGTTTGGCACCATGGACTTATCTCAAAAATAAAAACCCTAAAACTACCCACATACCTTAACAATACACTCTTATCATTTATAACAAATCGCAACTTTCATGTCAGAATAGGAACTGATATATCACAAATACATAGAGCAAAGGCTGGAGTTCCTCAAGGATCTGTGCTAGGACCATCCCTATTCAATATATACTGTCACGATATACCAACGCCACAACACTGTCAATTAGCCATGTTCGCAGATGACACTGCAATAATAACGCAAAACCAAGACCTTGAGTCCTCAATAAGAGACCTACAAAGCTCCCTTGATGAACTATCACTATGGTTCTCAAAATGGAAGCTAACTTTAAATCCAACTAAAAGTGAAGCAAAAATATTTACACTCAGAAAGTATATAAATCCAACTCTCCTACAAATCAACAACCAAGCAATCAACTGGAACAGCAAAGACGACTCAGTTAAGTATCTAGGCCTACACCTCGATGAAAAACTTAATTGGAAAATACACATTAATAAAAAATTAAACCAAGGGTACACTAGGCTACGAATACTGTACCCCCTATTAAATCATAGCTCAACATTACAAATGAAATGCTCTCTACTCCTATACACAGCAATAATAAGGCCATTAGTTACCTATGCATGTCCAGTATGGGCAGCTGCCTCAAAAACAAAAATAAAAAAATTACAAACGCTCCAAAACAAATTTCTAAGAATAGCCCTGAAGGCCCCTTGGTTTATGAGAAATAAACAACTTCACAACGATACGGGCCTACCACAACTAAATACCTGGATAACGCAACAATTCAAAAAATTTCACGAAAATCTTCACAAAGTCGATGGGGCACGTCATTACAAAATCGGCAAAAGATCCGCCAACTTAAGACTCAAACCTCGGCTACCTCAGGATATCCTGCTAGAACCCATTGATAACACCTCAACCTCAGATTCCGACCTAGACTCATAATTCCACAAAAATAAAACCTTAGTTGTTAGAAACGTAAATACTGCTGTAAACACTATCCATTATTATCATTATAGTTATATATATATATTGTAATTGTATAAGCTTGTAAAAATACCCTGTGTATTGAAACAATTAAATAAATAAATTAATTAAATTACAGAATTGATATATTCCAGTGAAGTTATTTATTTATATTGTA
>NW_020272803.1:644338-702832 GCF_003268045.1 Sipha flava | reverse complement strand
TGATGGAGATTAATGTATGTGGTAAAACTTTTAAAATAGTCTCAATTTATCTGCTGAATTACCCACACGCCTAACCACTATGGCACTTTACATCGGCTACCACGTCCGTCGCCGCGTCTATATCTTAGGAGACCGGGGTGCAAATACTAATGGAACCCCTTTAAAAAAATGTGCTCTACGTAACACATTTATTTTTATTTAATTTCCATAATAATTTTATTATTTCATTTTTAATTTTAATTTTTAGTTGTATAGCCTTCCCTGCACACTCGCTATACCCATAAATGACTCAGTCATTGTAGAATATTTTATGATATACGAAATCTTTGATCTCATATCAAGTGATAAGTGCTACAAATTTAGAATTCTAGAGTTACAAATCAGTAATTATAATATTCTGAAATAATGGAATAACAAACATTCTGTAAATATTAATAATGATTACAATACATTTTTAGTATACATTTAATTATTATTTTCAAATAAAATTAAAATTATGTATTTTTTATAAATTGTTATATTTATATGGTTTATTTTTACGTAAAATTTATTGAAAAATAGATCTTGAATCGCAGGTGTAGGTACAAGGGGAACTATGGGGGCTAAATTCTTATGACATTATGTTGAACCATGTCGAATGTAGGTAATTCAAATATTTAATATATTCTGCGTAAGAAATACTTCGTACAAATCGACATGCGCAACGAATCATGGCAAGAACTCACTCTACTGGTCACCCTCTATTTTCTTAATATTTTATATATTTCTAAGCGAAAATTGATAATTTATCCTTTCAGTGTACCATTATTCTCTCGGGGAGAGTTGATACTTAGCGTTAATAAACCACCGTGACTGACGTGTACTTATCCAAGTAGACTCGTTGTCATCTGGAGGGACGCACAATGCGTGAACATAAAAACATAGTGCGCGGGACACGGCACACGGCACATGCAATGTTTACACATAATTGATAATAAAAATGTATATTATAATTTTTTTTTTTAACTGTGGGAGAAATATTCAACCCGCAGGAGTGGTAGCTGCCCATCCTGTCCTCTCGTGCTTATGCCTATGGGCATGCCTCCGTGTTAGGTCAGCCAGCGATGTGATTGCGTCGTCATCAGTCGCATGAATACATGTTGGCTATTTCACGTTTTTATGTTTTTCCGGTTTTGTTTCGCGTATTCATTCAATTCATGCTCTCGGTGTCACAAAAGTTTCGTGAGTTCGGTTGTTTTCATTTTATTGCGGTGACACTGAGGTATTTTATCTTCGTTTTGGTGTCCGATGGCCATAGCCTTCTTGGTGAATGTCTAATTCCTTTTGTCCGCCGTCTTACGCAGTCACACAAGAATGTTGGTAGACCGTATTTGTTTCATTTCACAGCCGACGGGCCTATAGCCGTCATAGGTTTATTATTTTATATATATTTTGCCAAACAGGCAAGTGTTATCAAATACGGTCCACTTGCAATTTTTTACTATTATGTTATTATTGTTTACAATTATTGAAAAAAATCTATTAGACGGATTTTAAGTATGTCGGCTTACAACATTTTATGAAAATTTGTAAAATTTATTTATTTCCAATCAAGTGAAATATACTTCTATGAATATGCATTTAACGAAAAGTATAGTACTGGCTCGTGTGACAAAGCTAAGGGATTTTCGAAGCATTTACGAATTAATTTCATTAAACATCCAATAAGGATATGGAACATGACGCCTATTATTATGAATCATCGTGTATTTCATGTATTTATTCATTCAAACGTTTCAGGCTAATCCAATATTGATTTGTCAATCGGTTAACTAAGGTTATACATGCACGGTTTTTACATAAATTTTGCCGAAATCAATTATAACTATTTATTACTTTTAAGCGGTTGACAAAAACGACAAACTCGTTTCGTGGATTAACATGTAAATCTTTTATTTACATAAACCAACCAGGTATCGATGCCGAAGAGTGTGGCGTAATGCAAACGTTATTCAACTAGTTATTTTGCCGTCGTCGCAAGACGTTATATGGGTATAAAATACACATACAATGTCTTGTAGTATTGGTTTATCTAACGTTAACATCCTTACATCTGGTGTGGTCGTTGTGTCGAGACTTTTAAATTTACCTAATATGCATTATGTACACACACACACACACACACACACACACATAACCGTACATATACACACTCAACCTTGGCATTATTGTGTACTGATATAAATGCTTATTAGCTTTATATGCACATAGGATGTTATTTTTTTATCCGCCTAAATCGTTTTATTATTCGCATAATAAATCTGCGACGTGTATACTTGCTCAATGGTGTATCTAGGACAGTAGTAGAATATCACGAAGGAAGTAATAAATATTTATACGAGAACATAATTTACATGTTTAATGTAAATAATTTTTTTTTAACAAATCATAATACTAAGTCTAATTTCTTTGAAAATAGATAAGGATATTCACTACTTCATCAGGTGTGATGTTTATATTTTTATGTACAAGTATGGAATGCTAGTCCATTTAGTTGTTTTTAAACAAAATTTGCGGGCCTTTATAAAATACAGTACATTTTTTATTAAGATTTACCCGATCCATTGGGTTCCCAGATAAGTTTTTACGCGTTTGAGAGTATACAAGTTCTATTGGAATGGTTGTAGAGATGGGTAGTAAACGTATGATGTTGATTTAAAATCATGCAGCAAGTAAGCGGTTCGTAAAATATGAGATAAAAACTGTCGACCATGAAAACATTTTCATTTCATTTTTAAAACTCTAACCATTATTATTTTTAATATTTTTATTTAATATCGGTTTATGTTTTAAATTTGCCAATTAAAGCTCTTCGCAGACGACTTGAAACTTTATCATAGGTACTATTCTTAACATTCAATGAAAATTACTGTTCTACTCTTCAAGAATATCTTTATTGGCTTCTTGAATAGTTAATAAATAAACTAAAGCTCAATGTTTCAAAATATGTAAATCGTTCTGGCACCCGCAAGTCGACCAATCGAATCCCGGATCAATTTTATTATTTTGTACCCGAATTGTATCCATTTGAATCCTCCTTAAAAAATATTGCTTACTCTTCCTCTTGACGTAAAACCGAATTTTAAGTACAGCTACTGTAAAGATGTCGTCCTGGCATCCTTGGTACCCCCGATGGTCCAAAAGTCGATACATTGAATCCGGACCGATTTCATTTTTTTAATATTATTTATTTTTTGGCTAGTAAAAAAATATCGGATGCTATGCTAAGTATCGATATGTTTTGGTACGTAGATTCCAAACAGTTTCAATAATTTAAAATCTTAAATTATTTTTTTAAACTAAAAGTCGTTGTTTTTAACCAAAGTTGTTTTAAACCAAAAGTCAAAAGTTTAACCAAATGGCGAACATCAAACAAATTGAAAAGAAAACGAGGGCGATAACAGTGCAATCGCAAACCGACCGGCTAAATAAATCTTTGTACTGTTTTAGGGAGCCAGAAACCGAAGCACTAGCGAACTTCGGTAATTCTATAATCGGCCACGAAATAGAAGAACTTCGCCGTTGTACAAAAGAACAACAATCGATTATTGATGCTATTGATGTTACCGGTTATGTAAACGAACTCGAGAAGATTCGAGAACAAAAAAAACAGGCCGAAAGTATTGAAAATTTAATTTTCGAACAAAATCTACTAAACAACGAGTTAGTCGAACTGAACAAAGAGCTGATTAAGTCGTATCGCTCTCAAAAAGAACTATCTCAACAACTTACCAACCTAAAAATGGAACGGTATGTGTTAAACCATTTGATCAAATCTACGATCGAAAATAACGATAAAAGTAAATAGTTAATAAAATGGTGAGTTGTCCTGGTACCCGCAAGTCGATCGATGGAATCCGGATCAATTAAATTATTTTGTACCCGATTTGTATCCATTTGAACCCTCCTTAAAAAAATGTTATACCCCTTTCCATTCGTCGTAAAATTGAATTTTTTAAGAAGGGTTCTCAAATAGATACAAATCGGGTACAAAAAAATTAAATTGGTTGAGATTCTATCGATCGACTTGCGGGTGCCAGGATAACTCACCTTTTTTAAATGTTCATAATTATTTTTTTGTTGAACGAATTATAAAATTTTAACTATATAATCAACGATGATTTATTAACAAATAGTACTATTATTCATTATCTTAGTATGACCTTTCAATCTGACCCTTATTTTTCTACTTATACTAAACAAATTTATTTAAAATCTATAAAAATCTGAGGATTCTTAGTTAAATTGTTTTCATCCTTTACGGGATATTTACTGTCTAAATACTTTATACTGTGCTTTTATCTGTCCTATATTGGAATTCGAATCTACCGCATGGTGCCCGTTTTTGTCTAGCTTTATTGAAAAAAATCAAAAGGGTACAAAGAAAATTTTTGCGATACATAGGGTTTAAAAAAAATAACATCAAATAATGAAAAAATTTGTAATAGAAACTATATTAAAAGTATCATTAATCTTAATCTCTTATTCACTTTTAGTAAAAATGCTGATATATACTTACTCTCTGTATAAATTAGTGGCTAAATAAATTATTCCTCTATTTTAGAACGTATTTCTTTTACTGTATCTCAATATTACCTACGAACAAATCATAGCTTATATACCCAAAACCCACCGTAATATATATGGACAAAACCATTCGGCTGAAAGGATTTTGAGACTGGGAAATGAGTAAAGCTTAGTCTTCATTCATTCTGATTAGAGTTAATCGGTTAAATAATTGTTAAATCTGTTATAATTTAGACAATATTACTAATGTAATTATTATTATACGTAATGTTATTTATCATACTATTATAATGTATGTAATTGTATATTGTTGTAATTATTTTGTACTTGAACAAAATTTGGTGTTTATTTCTATAAATAAAATAAAAAATAACTACCTCGATTTAAATTATTATTTTTTTTTTAGTATTGAATAATTTATTTACATCTTATTCCGGTATAATATTTTGGACACGACCTTCTTGCCCAAACATTAATACGTCACTTTACATAGATACAATTTGTATACATTCATGTAAAATAGTAGTCATCAGGAGTTGTAATAGTATAGTTTAATGTATATGTGTAACTTCAACATTGTATTATAATTATATGTAAACAGCAGCCGAAATGTTTAGACAAGGGTTTTCGCGAGCAAATACCGCGTAGTGGGCGTACCCGTTAACATAATTTATACTTATGGTTTCGGATTATGTTTATATTATACATATATCGCAATATAAATAAAAATTATACTTAATCACGTAGGTACTCGCAGACACACACAAAAATCCAGTGGGCAGATATTATATGTAAACGAGCTGCTTTAATTTTTGTGGTTTATTATTATCTGTAATTGAAATCGGATTAAATGTAGCTTATCAAATCGTACTAACTAAAGATTCGAAGATTCGATTTAAATACGAAAACATATTACAGCGGCCAAAAAACGATTTCAAGTGAATATTTAAGCCGTAGAGATTATTTATTTTGTATTTATATTAGTTTAAGAATAATTTTACTTGATACATAACACACGTATAATAAAATAAATAAACAGTTTTTTCATAATATTTATAATTTAAAAATAATATTATTCTGATTTACTTATTAATTTATCCCTGGAACAAAAAATCATTGGGATTTTATAAACTCATTTTGTGATTGATTAGAAAATATGATGGTTGATAACGAACAATATTTTTAAATCTATAAGATTTGAATAATTTGTTATAATTTCAAAAAACAACTAATTTCATCGATCATAAAAGAACTTTAAAGCACTCGAGCATAATATTAAATAGATTCTTTACGAAATGTTGTTTTAAGTATAGCATGGTTGTTATAGAAAAAGTCGAATATTATGATTCATTATATAATTCAAGTCTTAGAAACAAAAACAACAAAAATTATTCATCCAACTAGAGGAAATAAACAAAATCTTAATGAACAGCATTTATGATAAATGTTCGTAATTTTTGCCAAGATGCTAAAAAATACAAAATTTATGCTAGAAATATATCTATAAGCAATTAAATTAATATTAAATAAACACAACTTTTGTATTACGGATAAATGGATATTGTTTCAACAATTTATTGTTTGATTTTAATATTATATTACAATATAACAATATTAATGATATTAACAATAATATTCAAATTTTTCATATTATTAGATTTCTATGCCATTTAATTACTTTTTAATGAATATTTTTAACTATCTATTTGATTCAAATGAGTTTAATAGTTTTCGTAAAATTAAAAGTAATTTTCAATTGGTGGATAAAAGTAATAACTTGCTAGTTCAAAAGTAAAATAGTTATTTAATAGTTATTTTGAAACGAATGCAATATATTATATTACATAATTTGTTTCACGAAACACTTTTGGGTATTAATAATTCAATCAAAATATCAAAATTAAATTAGCCCTGAGCAATGAATAGAAATCGAAAAAATACCAATAATTTTGTGGTTTACGTAAGATTATTGTGTAACTGAGTTACATAAAAGGGGAAAAAATATAAATTTATCAAAAGATTCTGGAACGGATATTTGTCTATTGTAGAAAACTCGACCAACGGAGCGTATAATTATTATATAATTGTAAAATCAATGATAACCGTCGATTTTGGAAAACTAATCTCAGCCAATGTGCAAGATATAAAACCTATTTATAAATAATTGAACGTCTTAACTTTTACAACCATAACGGAAATATATCGCGTAATAATAGAATATATATATGTTTGTATATGAATTCAATTTCCGATGTTACGAAAGTCCAAGCATGATATTTTTAAGTAGATATTCGAATCAAAAATGTCAAATGGAAGATTAATTGAAAACAATCATTGTAAAATCAATATATTCTTTTATTCGGAATACTTTACAATAATTAGAAATACTAAGAAAACTTTGAGAATGTTATAGTACTTTTATTAATGCCAATAATACTTTTATTTTTTGTTCGCTTTAATAGAAAATGTTACTAATCAAAGAGACCTGATAATAGAAATATTTCATCGCTGGAAACTTGACGTTAATACTTAGTAAATTCGGTATCTCACAGCATTGTGTTTCTAACAATGCATAATTTTGAAACCTTGTGAAACTTAATGGAAAGTTATATAGGAATCAAAACTTTCAAATTATAAAGAGAGCCGACACATAATGCAAACGCTCTAAAAAGTAGATATTATTCGGCCGTAGGACAATTATAGTATAACACTCCGGATAAAGGACGTGTATTTATAAATAAAGAAGAACATTGAATGCTTTACATCGTTTTATTTTCTGATTTTGAAACAAAAAATATAATATTAATATATTTTAAATTAATGTATCTAACTTTAAACTGAATTCCAAGTAAATATTTCTCATTTTATACATTTGTATACCTTTTTATGTTGTTACTGAACATAGTTATTTTTATTAATATTAAGAGATTTTTTCTTTTTCTTTTAACTTAATTTTTAATTTCCATTTAGGTATTAACTATATTATAAATTCTTTATTTGAGCACTTTGTTTGACTTAACCGTTTTTAAATTCAACCATTGCTCTTACGAAAAAGAAAAAAAGAAAAAAAAGATGGTTAAGATATCAAGCGGTGAAGAAAATAAAGTGCTACTAAATTTGGTCGATTAACAATAAAAAAATATGTTTTATTCTCAACATTTACAGTATAGTTGATTTCCAAGGCAAAATAAAAAATTATGTTTAGAGCAAATGTCTTTATAGTTTACTTATTAAATAATAAATTGTTTATTTAAAATGTTTATTATGTTTACTTTACTATATTTTATGGATTTCCTCGTGTCCGTGGTTTCACAAACTTAATTATGAAGTTAGCAAACCTTTAAGTTTGGAATGGTTATTTATTGACCACTTGACACTTAAATGGAAACATTAAAAAAAAAAAAAAAAAATGTTACTTTAATTTGGGCAATAATTATTCTCATTTTATATTCTCTCCCATGTAAAATATTATTCTCACAATATATTATTAATCTTTATTTTCCTTCTTCAACTTTTCACGATTTCCTCTTTCATATATTATCCAGTTGGTACTCTTTCGGCTTTGTTGTATTCAATGAAACGGTTTTTAAGAGAATAGTAATAACGGCTCAAGAACAATGGGGTCATTGCTGCCATCACTCTTCATAATTCAAAAGTATTTTAATCAGTGGATAACTCAATCAGCGAGGTAAAAAAATAAACTAAAACTTTGGCACTCATAAAACTATTGAACAATTGGATCTCAATAGTACAATTAATAATATATATTACAAGTCTTCATTGGTCTACGTTAGCATACAATTATTAAGTATTATTATTATATTAATGAGATAGTATATTTTATGTGATAAAATACGATTTATTCAGTATACTTAATGTGTCATTATTTTGACATAATTGTAATGGCAAATGCAGCAACCAAACATCACATCATGTTAAAATAAATATTTTTTGTAACCTATAATCTCAGCCTAAAAAATGCTTGTATCAAATTGTACTTGTTTTGTTTCGGACTAGAAACATAAAATTGTAGAAACACAAAATCCATTTTATTTTATCATATAGTTTTATTAATAAAATGATTTAGTTGTGCAAAGTAATTTTTAACGAGTTAAAGAAAATTTAGTGTCATAAATATTAAGTTAAATATCATAGTGACTACTTTTTCACTTAAAATGATATTTTAATTATTAGAAAATATAAATTGAAAAATAATTTTCTGTTTTAATATTAAACAAAACTCTAAGTACGATTATATCCCTACCATAAATAAATATTAAATTAAAAAGAAAAACATTTAAGTTATAAATACATTTTATTTTTATTTTCTTGTGAAATAAAGTATTTAAGTAGATTTAATAAATGAACAAATTAAAAAATAAAATTGCGAGAACTGTAGATAAAAAATGTATGCGTATTAGAAAAATTATTTAAACTTTAATTAATATTTCGCGAAAGAAAGAATTTGAATTTAAAGTAATTTGAACGATATCGACCGGCCAGAATATTAATATAATATATAATATATTATAATATTATTATGTTAAATCATCAATGTATTAGAATAATATATCGATTTGTGAAATAAAAATGCAATAGGTTATTGTGATATTAATATTAATTACATTTTATCACGAAAGAGCAATCGTTTAGTAATTGCTGACCATGAGTGATTGAAAATGAAAAATCATTTTAATCAAAACTAATACTGTGAAGTGTTGAGGTTATCTTGGGCAGTTTTAGACACATAGAAGTCTTCGAGGTTGTATGAGTTACACATGAATGGGACATATTTTTAAATAATTTGATAGTGCCTTGAAAAGATTGTTATTATCAGTGCTTGACTTAGCAAAATTAAAGAAAGAGGACTCTGTTTACTTTAAAAAGAAAATAGCGTCTCCAAGACTTGTTAAGCTTTATAATTATAACGTAATAATATTAGGGGGACGCTAAAATTTTTGAAAATCAGTTGGGGTACTCCGTCTCCTGCGTCCCCCCTTAAGTCAAGCACTGGTTATTATACTACTAGGTCACTGAGGATTGATTTGTTGAAGACATACTTGTTGGTTTTCTCGAATTTAAATTGGAAAAGTTAGATTTTATATACGTTTGACGTTTAGCAGTACTTTAAAGTTTACTGTATTGTACTCTGGGATTATACATCATATGGAGAGATCGGTCTTATTAAGGAGTTCAAGCTAATCATTTATTTTATTCTTTGGTTTTGGAATACTTGTCTATAAAACGCTCTAAAATGATAGCTCATTGTCATTGGATTTAGGTACTTATAAAACAAAAAAATAACTCCCTTTTATCAATGTAGTTGTATTATTTTTATGTTAAGAGAAAAGTATTAATAAAACGGAGATAAGACGAGACGAGATATGAGAAATGAGATAAGATGAGAAACAATTTTTTTTCATCGACATTTAGTGCACCACTTTATAAACCTATTGCATTAACCTAAAATAATATACTGAGCAGTTCAATAATTATGACGGACACTGGATCGTACGCATTACGATTCGTCATGAAAATATTATGCAAATAAATAAATCGTTTATCGTTGTAACACTACAGCCCTGAACGAGGTTCCCTCTCAAATTAGACTGGTTCAAAAAATCTAATAAACCATTATGTACTACATTTTTTCTAATCAACTAATTATTTAAATGCAAATTGGCTGTTTATTTTTGAATTCATTAATTGTGCTTTCATATCGGTCGAGTTGATACGCTTTGCATGGCGTTCCACGTGACCCGGGAAGAAATGACCGGGAAACAATGAACAGGTCAACAAGCCCTGAAAAAAAATCGCTCACCCCCAGCCACGTGTACTCGTGTACACGACTGTTTTGTCGCTTTCTCGACCGTTCGAGCATCGGATCAAGGCCGTCCAAACGGCATATCTCACACGTGTCGTCTCGTATCCGCATACCGACGCGGTTGTTCGCGTATAATATTTAAATTATACCTCGCGGCCATTGTTTCGTCCCTGCACCCAACACCGCTGTGTACAAATTCTGTGACACAATACGATTCCCGTGTGCGTGTACGTGTGAGCCATTTTTACGGCAGAGGAACGTTCGTACACGGTCGGGCAATACGTGTGCACTACACGCCGGTGTTTCCTTCTCTCTCTCACGGTACTCCGCCGTTGCTCATTGTGCTCGGAAGCAGGTGCCACGGGAACGGATCGACGAGTGCGTGTGAAAGGGACGGCACGCAGCTGACTGTGGGGGAAAAAAAGAAAAAAACAAACCGTCTTAGCCGGTGCGGAGGATACGCACCGCCGCAATCGCGCGCAAAGTCGAAGGGAACCGTCGCGGCCGCCTATTGTGTCCCGACGGTTATTTTATTTTTTTTTCGCGACACGGTTCGAAACGATATCCGAACAGTCGCCCGTTGTTTTCACATGTAACATTCATGGACTTCCGATCGAATGGCGGCGGCAGCTGCGGCGAAAGATCCCGACCCAGCGCATAACACCTTCGGTCGACTCTTCGAGGAGATCATCTGCGAACCGTGGTCAAACTTGATCGCAGTGCGCGCGTGAGAAGGGATTTCAACATAACATATTAAAATTCCCTCTTCTGACAGATCCAGAGGAAAACGTAACAAATTACGATTTTGGTTACATTTTTATTGCGGAAAAAAGATATTTCTGTCCGCTAAACTTTGTTATCAACGCATTTTCGTGAAGAGTTTTAATTTGTTCGCTGCTTACGCTTCGCGTGTTAAACATTTCTGAATAAACGTCCATTATTAATAATTAATAGACGTTTCTGTCTTTATTATTTACCGATAAAGGGTTTTTTGAAAGATTAACATAACATTTAACGGTCAATTTATTTTCAGTCACTAGGGAAATATTGTTGAAAAATAATGTAGAAATATTTATTTTTTATTTTATTTTTTAATAAGTGTTTTTTATGTTATTTGTACGTTAAGTAAACTTATTGTAACTGTTGATGCAAACGCTGAGAGATACACTTTTATTCACCTTTACTTGAAAATTATAAACAATTCTGTCTTACACTTACAAACAAAGTTGGTTCCTACACTGGTTTTATTCGAGACATGTGTTTGGAATATTTGTTCAGTGTGGTGGGCCCTAATAATATCGAGATATGTGAATATTAGCGTTTGACTGCAGTTTGCCATATCACTTTTTGGTGAATCTTTATAGATTAAAATTCGACATCAACGATGTTTTTGTGTTCTGAAAAATCTGAATCCAATATATTTACCCAAAATCTTTTGAATTTGAAGTGACCCGTAGTGCTCAAGAAGAACAGTTTGTGTGAGCAAGAATCTTTATATAAGCAATATTCAAACCATTATTTTTAAAATGTGAAAATGTACGTGAAAAAATTTTAATTACGAATTGAATGCATCCCGTGTTGTTATCGTACACAATAGAGCGTTAAATATTTTAAAACGATGAAAAGAAATTCAATACATTGAATTAATGTACTTTAGTTTACTTTATAATCAACGATTTTATCTTATTCATTATTATTAAACTGGAATAATACTCAATATTATATGATTATTGCGAAACAGAACAACTTAGACATTAAATGTAAATGGAAGTGTTAAATATAATAATCAAACTGATATGGTATTGTAGATTTATTTTTTTCATCGAGTGTTCAGAATTTGATACAATATAAGTTTTTCAATTTTGCCGTTTGTTGCCGGTATTGGACAGTTTGCAAATTATAATACGAATTGCTAAAGAAGTTTCACCTATCGAAATAGAATATAATCCACGCTTCGTAGAACACTATTAATTGAAACAGCAAACCATTTCTCACTTTTTTATTACTTTGATATATACGAAGTAAAGTAAAAAAAAAAAAAAAATAACCTTCGAATTTGTTCAATCGTTTTTGCAGTAGATTGCTGAATTTAAATGGGTTTCGTTTATTCGTATCATCTGTTCCCGTTCAATTTGAATATTGATGGGTTATCAAAATAATATATTATAAAGGTTATTTTAAAGCATTCAAAGCATTTTACGAATATTTTATTATAAGCCGATGTTGGAAGTAAATTCGTATTTTACTGGATTGGAATAATACTATAAAGCAAATCAATATTCCTTTCTCCATCCTCACTCTATCAATTAGATAATTCTTAGATCATCATCGATTTTTTTTTTTTTACCAGTTTTACCAGGATGTCTTCTAAATAAATCACACCAAAGATAACAAAACAGACTTAAAATATAATTCCTATAGACATTACAATTTCATGAAATAAAATAAAATATAATTTTAATTTATTTTGAAGGTGCGTAATTTATGTATACTATATAGTAATATATATATATTATTCTCATAGTTTTTAAATTTTATAATTGCATTTTTTTTTACGCTTGTAATATATTCTAGTGTTATAAATCAATGTCATACTGAGGTGTAAAATATATTTGACTAGATTTTTATTTGTTTATAGTAATTTAAAATAATTTATGTTACGAACAATATTAATGATAAATTGTTGAAATGCTATATTATAACAGAACCGACAATTGAATGTTTAACTCGAGTATTAAGTAGATATAGCCATAAAATAACTGGTTTTCGAGTGACTCTTTAATGAAAAGGGACCTGACACATTGATTAACATTCAAATAATCAATAAACGAGATAAAAAGAGAGAGAGAGAGAGAGCAAAATAATCATTATATATGAGACGTTGTAAATATTATAGATCAATTAGTTGTGTATCAAATAGAACGTGAACTGTCGTGGTTCAAGTGTCCGAAAATGTCAAAATACAGAGTACCCACATAAAGTACACTTTTTACTTGACGCGTGAAATAAGTAAATAACATAAATTTCCACTGCATCCATTGATGATTGCCGTTTTTCGGTTTTCCGGCGAGATAGGTATACTTTTCTAATTCGTTATTTATATCAAATGTTCGATTCGAACTGTATATACTAGGAGTGATAAACAGATTGATCGTGGTCGACCAGTTAATCGCAACTCCCTTTCATTTTTTTTTTTTTTTTTTTTTCATTTTTATATCTTTTTCCAGTCCACGAACATAAAAATTAGATTAAAAACGATTAAGAAAGGCAATATATGGTAATAAATAACTATAAAAAACGGAATTGTACACAGAAATTGAATAACTATGTAGATGTATTGTTCGTAATCTAATGGATATCCGGTACCTAGGTCTTTACGGAGTTCGTATAAATTGATAAAATATATATATATATATATTAAAATACGTGTTATGAACAATTTTTAATTAAATAATATAGTAGTTTTAACTCACAATAATGTGATATTGTAATCATTTAAAACATTTTGTATTTTTTTTTTCCTAAACGATTATAATATTTCTGTTAATAATAATATCACCATCCATATTTTTAAAATAATATGATTTGATTTTATGTTAATCGAACACGTAAACTTAATCGTTTTACATGGTAAATGTATAGAATTTGCTGTAAATTTCCCCAAATGTTCTAAGCACCGTAGGTATATGACGGTAGTGGACGATAGGCTAAATTTCAGCCTTGTGAACAAAATAGCTTTTTTGAAACTTACGATGTAAAAGAACAATCGAAATAAATTAATTAAATTCCATAACCTTCGGCTGTATGGACAATTTAATATAATTTACCATGTACATATACATACAATTCTTCTGATGGCTAAATTATATGCTTAATTCAATGATGCCAACGTGATACAATCAATATTAATGATTCTAGGAAATTGGACTTTTATATTTCCAAGATCACTCTATTAAAACATTTAATATATATTATTTTTACAACATCCGTCGCGTAATTAATTTATTATGATAGAACATAATAATGTATAAGGAAGATTGAAAAAACATACTATCCGTGAGGGGAGATTTTGTTAAACATTTTAAAATACCGTGAATTATTGTTAAGTAGTCATGATCTCTTGAATTCTATAAAAACTTGCTTAGAACTTTCACCACACTCGATGTAGGTAGCGTATTATTATAAAACTTGAGAACTCGTATTTTTCGAATTCGAATACATTTTCATGTTTCCCCTGAGGTTCGAGATAACGATAATCTGTAACTAACATTACCTCAATGCACTTTACTCAACTCCCGATAGCTAAAGAACTTTAAATTACGGTAATAACTACAATATACTTTTTCTATTCTACAAACTATCTACTGTGGATCTAATAAGAAATTGAAGATAATTTCAATAAAAATGTGATATAACGAGGATATATATGCATAATAAGCTGCCAAAGACATCAACAAGATATTAGGACGAAACCGATTTATTTCGATGAGAAATAGTTGTATAAATCGGTATTTATCAAATTGAAAGGCCATGTAATATTTATTTTATATAAACTATTTAATTTAGGCCCTTATTTATCTGTATTTATATGTATATAAAATTTAATACAATTATAAAATGTTTTTAAAAGTATATTAAAAAACGCTAATTTACTCTTTATATTAACAATTAACCATTAAACAGAACCTAGAATTTTACTAAATAATTAAGAAAATATAAGTAATGGTTTTGATTTAAATCTCATGACACTCATAATACTTATATTATTCATAGTAAAGCTTCTCAGACATTTTTGCCACAAGGCCCCTGAATTAAGTATAAAAGTTTCAAGGCTCCCTCAATCAAAACCTTTAGTTATTTTTTTTTAATTATAACCAAAATTATATGTACTGTTTTTTACTATTTTTTACTGTTTTACAGTTATAATACTTAAGTATAATGTATTCGTAGAATTAATATAGTGATATTTAGTTATTCGTATGCATCCATGCCAATAAGGAAGTAAGTATTAACATAACTTTTCATGTAATCATATATATGTATATATACTATTCGATTGTTCCAAGTATAATTTAATAATTATATTTGTAATCGTTCATATCGGTATAGTAAGATTTATACTTAGAATAAATAGAATAAAATTTATTTTCAATTATCGAAAGCGGAAGGGTATCATCCACTAACAAATATGGTACCAATTTGATATCGTGCATACAATATCACAGTCTCTTTGAGACGTTTCCGATTAAAGTTGTATTACATAAAGTGTTTGTACAGACATAATTTCTCAAAACTACCTATAATAGAACGCAATTTTCTGAAAATAGTAAACGCGTAATTGATTTCGATATTTTTTCGTGAACTATAATATCATATCGGCGGTGTCCCAATGTGCTGCTAAAGCAACGCGATAATGTGGCGGTTGAACGTGCTCCGATCATTGATTATTGCTATAATGACATGGGTTCACATTGAAATTTCGTAATACCGTTACAAATTAAGTCCATGAAGTTGCCCCCCCCAACTTGACCGATCGACTTCCAAATAGCATCAAATAATTGCAAATTAATTGCAAATAATTGCAAATTAATTGCAAATAATTGCAAATCGTGCTCACTAATAGCAAATCTAAGTTTTTTTTGCCAATTTTTTAAAGAATTGTCCTACAAGTATCAATAAATATTAAATAAATACAAAATAATAAAAAACCAATTTCCATGATTATAAAACATATTTTTTATTGTTGGCGAATATTTTGCAAATCATTGTCAACCACTCACTAATTTACTCAATATATCCTAAAGGCTTTAAACAAGTTGTAAATAATTGTAAATAAAATTGTAAATATGTAGTTTCAAAATTTGTAAATCCCCAGGAATTTTTCGAAAATTGAAATCAAATAATAGTTAGCTAGTTAAAGCATTTTATTTTTTTTTCCTATAAAAATGTAAATAAAAAGTTGTACTCATATACTCATATTAAACATAGTTAAGTAATTATTAACTAATTAAGTACATACATTTTTATATTATAGCAAGAATTTATAATATATACTAATTTATTTATAGTTTAATATTATCTGTTAGTTAGACTTGTAATATGTATGTAGTATAGTTTATTATATAATTATGATTATAATAATAATCTTATTTCAGATTTTCTCGATTCAAAAAATATTGAAAATATTCATTGTGACTAAAATAAATTTTAACAATTGATGAATTCTGAGTATACTCCTTCCATATATTCATTTATTCTAATGTTTCTTTGCTTTGTTTCTAAACTTTTTTTTTATTTAATTATTTAATATTAAAATATATATTTAAGTTAAATTTGATATATTTCGAATTATTTATTTTGATAATAGTCATTCGGTGCTCTGTGTTCCTATCGATATAGTCGTATCCTATCTTGTGTAAGAAAAATAAAGAGTTTTCTATTCCTATAAATGATGGCCAACAAGGTAAGTTTTTAAATATTTTAAATATATTTTTACTACATAGATATATTACATAGTACTAATACTTGTATAATATATCTTTGTAGTATGATTTCACCTATTTTAGTACATAATTCATTAAGGAGCCTCTACATCAGCCAATTTTTTAATTGAGCATAACACATTCTAAATTTAACCATACTATAGAATGTGTCATTCGACATAAGTTTTGAAAATGGATTTAGATTTTTCAATATTTGGTTGATGCATCGGTCGGAATAAAATTTGAATTTTTATAGTCAATATTATTTTTAAATGATTACAAAACTTAAAAAATTGTAACTTTAATATAGAAATAATTAAGTAATTAAAAAATATTCTTTAAACTGTCACACGAGCGATGCATTGGAAATGTTATTAAGAATCTATAAGTTTTTTCAGAATTTAAATCGGAGTATTTATAAGAACATACTTTTAAAAGTAAAAACGTGTTTTCAGGGTGAAATTTTTACTATCTATGATTTTAAAAATGTAGTCCTTAGACAATCGAATTTGTAAACAACAATATTGTTCTACTTTCTTGTGAAGTTTTGTCCGTGTGGTCTTTATAAATTAATAAATTGTGTTCCCCAATTTATAACATAAATAACAAATATAAACCTAAGTATGGAAAATCGTTATCCAACAGAAAAAAAAATAAAGGAAATGTAAAGACATTTACTAAAACTACGTAAGTTGCTATATCACTATTCTAATAAAAACTCCTAGGTCGGAAGACAAGCAAAAAGGTAACTTTTTAAGCAAGAATCCCTATACAAAATATTAAGTATTGATTGTTATTTTATCTAAATTTAAAATACCTATAAGAAGCATGAAAATGGTAGAAATATTTTTTAATTTACACAATCTTTAGATAATTTGTATATAAGTGTACTGTAAAATGTTCAAGTCCCCTCTACTATTGTATTCCTTAATATTGTTGATAATATAATTTTTACTAATAAAAATCATATTCACATACATAACAAATAAAAATATGTTGATGTAAAAAAAACAAAAAAAAAACAAATAATCAACTTTTAAAGTCACAAAAAACAAAAAACTCATCATGATATACATGAAATACATTCCTATTTTCACATTAATGTTTATGGTACTATTATATTAGTATTAAAAATCATTATACATATTAATTTGTAATATTGAAAAAATGTTCTTATTTTTCAAAGCTAATTATAAGTATTGTAATCTATATCTATATCCATATATTCTATATATATATATCTAAATAAAAGAACAGGACTTTTTTGTGAACCAATTTTGTACCGACACTAATTAAAATTTTTCCAATTTTTTTTTCACAAAGTTATTCCAGATATCCTCCCGAGTGTCATCATGTTGCTCGATTTTTAATTTTTTTGTTGTCGAAGGAGAATAATAGGAGGGATTGTATTATTATCTTCCAATAAGTTTAATATTATGAGAGTTGTATGGAAAACACAGATCACTTTACCTTTACACCATGACTAACTCAAATATAACAATTACATTATCAAAAAATTATAAAACTCTTTTTATCGATATACGAACAATACTTCAATGTGTTACAATCTGCCAGGTGCTGAATGCGCGCCTATCTATTTCCAGTTTTAGTTCTCAGTTTTAGTGCATCTACATTTGCTGTAGGTGCACTAAAACTGAGACATACCTATACAGCGTTTATACCATATATAAAATTCCTGTAGGGTTTTGGTAGTAAATAATCTTTAGTTTGTGAAGTTATTTCCCAATAGTTATCTTAATAATTATGTAAAACTTGGTCGTCGAAAGTGGAAAAGAGGACAAAAAATAATTTGAGATGGTTTGGGCATGAGATGAGACGAGAAGAAACAAAAGCAGTAAGAATGGTTATGAATATGAACGTTGAAGGGAAAAGAAGAAGAGAAAAACCAACAAAGAGATGATTGGATACAATTGAAAATTATTTGAGAGTTGTTAGTGTTGACGGTATTTGGAAGTCGATGGGTAAATATGGGGGGCTTATCAAATTTTTTAAAAAATCGATAAAAAAATAATCAGATAGATTTGCTATTAGTGAGACACGATTTGCAATTATTTGCAATTAATTTGAAATTATTTGATGGTATTTGAAAGCCAATTGGTCAAGATGGGGGGGCAGTATGAAGTTGGCCCCCCAAATAAAAAAAAAAGTGCTGACGTCTATTTGAGAAATTTGCAATTCTTAAAATATGATTTGCAATTATTTGCAATTAATTTGCAATTACTTGACGGTATTTGGAAGTCGATTTATCAAGTTGGGGGGTCAACTTTATGGTTATCTACAAATGTGGTAAGTTTCCGTCGGTAGCTCTCGTGAAAAACATCTTTTTCACATTTCTAATCCAAACGGAACGATCATTGTTCGCGCCGCGCGCCGCGTCAGAGGTGCAACCAGGAATTTTTACGCCCGGGGAAAATGTCAAAATTACGCCCTATCATAGACCAATAATCAAATACTCCTCTCGAGAATTTTTTTCTAATAATTATTATACAATCATACTTATTGAGTTTTAATCTAATATCCGCATTTCACAAAGTTAAAAGTATCAAATCAGTAGTTAATAATTACAAAGCTTACACCATCTAAAATGTTATGCCCGGGGACGAATCCCCGTATTCCATTCCCTAGTTCCGCCTCTGCGCCACATTAGACCGCCCGCGACAGTACACCGGGAATTAACATTATCGAGGCACTTGAGACTTGATCGACAGAGATTTATCATTGAGTTTTGTTCGCCTACCGAATGGGTACAGCGAAATCGTGTTGATTCCGCCGTACGGTCGTGATTACATTCGTGTCGGCGTTTAAAACACTATTCGCACTAATCTCGTTGGTCATCGTTATGGCAATGATGCTGCCCCAGTGTGACTGACCTGTGCCCGGTATTTTTTTTGAATAAACACGCGTTTGCGTTGGCGTGATGATCATTAGTGGTTGAAGAACCGAAAAATGAGCAGATAGAGAGAGAGAGAGACGAAGAAAGCATGAGGTAGGAAAACAATAACACTGAAAATGTTACCCGTTCATTCATATTCTGCACAGAATAAAAATTGAATACAGCGAAACCTATATAATATATAACGAACAGTCTCGGGACTAAAAAAATAATTGACCTTTATTCACAGGCTTCGGTATTTTCAAAGTCAAACTAAACTACAAACGAATCTGTGTCATGAAAAATGAAAATGTTGTATGTTTATTTTATTATTATTATTAACTGTTGGTACACTTATATTATTTATTTATTTATTAATACGGACAAAATTCCAATTTTGACAATATATTCTTATAGATTACAATAATATAATATAATTTAAAATAATAAGGTATAACATTGTAAATTTAATTTTAATATTTCTTAAAATTTTTGTTTTTTTATGTTTGTACTACATAATGAAATCGGTGCACTTTTCTCCCGTGTCTCTTTTCAGTTTTTATTTTTATTTATTTCTGTTCCTCGGTAACCGCTGCAGACGTCTCGAGATGGACCCGCATACACAGGTCTACACCACGGTTTTACTGTGCACCGGCTCTCGACCATCGTTCATCACTACGAAGCAATAACAATAACGATTATTTTTTACGACAATCTTCGCGGACGAACAGTTAACCGAGCATTGCATTTCGTAATGCACATGAATTTACACGGACGATACGTGCGGGCACTTAAAGAAAACGAGGGTTGCTGGATATGAAGCCGCAGCTGACAGAGGTTAACGTGCTGCTGGAAATCATCGACTGGAAACGATAAAAGGATCGAGCGGCGATCGATTCTCTTGCATTGTAATTGATAACAAAGTATAGAATATTTCTGAATAAAGAGGAAAATGCGAAACAATTTATCCACACAATTTTTTTTTTAATTACATTTTATGTCATTAGAAGTCTTTAAATTAAAAACATATATTATGTTTCGAAATCAATGTATGTTGTCCCTTTGTACGTATACATTCCTGAAATGGAAATGTGCCTCGTCCGACATTAACATGTTGTCGACAAAACTGGAATCATCAATTATATTTTCAATTTTTTTCCCCCGTTAAACCGTTGTAGCCGTAATTTGTGGTCCCATGTTTTCAGCCATCACATGATTTGGATTTCGGAGGTGTTGGAAATAACCGCGCATAATATCAGCGTTCGATCATCATATAATATCATAACGGATCATTATATTTTTAAATTATTGTTAATCATAATAAGAAATCGTAATACGGTTTATATATTTCTGAACAAATAACACTTTAAATTATCATGCAATATGGCCACCATAATACACGATATTTGATTACACCGTATATAAGCATATTTTAAATAGAAATATATAATCAATGTACTAATTGTTAAACTATTATGAAATAATCGACGAGATTTATTTGGACCCCTTGTTATTCAATGGGTTCAAGTACTGTAATTATGCAAGAGGGTGTAGTTTTGTATACAGAAAGAGTAGGCATATTATTTACTTACTTAATCGTTACTTTTGAATTAGTAAACAATTCTCGATAATAATTGCCTACCCAGCATCAAAATGTTGCCACTATAATAACAATATATGGGGGATTGATACTTGCTACAGTATATTTCTTAGTGTTTGGAAATATCGTTCAGCGATGTGGTTCAATAATAAAATACAATTTCACTGTAAACGGATTAAGTCTACACCACAAGTTGAACTCTCTTCTATTTGAACACTTTTTATTTTTCTGTAGGGTTTATCATTAGTAACATTCTGCGTGAGAATCGAGATGGATATTATTGTCTTATATGTCAAATAACTTGACCGCAAAAAATGGGTGGTAAGATGCACTTTTTCTGCTTTTTTCTTTCATATTTTTATAAGCAGTCGGATTTGGGATAGAACAGTGATAGTAATGTGATAGAAAGTTGTTCTTTGAAAAAACCACTCTTTCATTTAGAACATTTTTAGCGAAGTGCTCAAAGTTTTGCACCATCGTTATTTTGCTTTCTTATAAATTCTCAAAAGGTATTTTTAGAACAAAAAACGATATTATAGAAAAAAAAACCTATTTTTAAAACCATTAGCCAAACAGGTGTCATTGAAATTTGTGAGTTCAATAGTTTAATAACACTAGCTAAAGAAATATATATATACATCTATAATGCGTAATTTGCTGGTTGAAGTAAAAGTTTACCATTTATTTTATCATCGGGCTATTTTATCTTTAAGTCAAGTTTACAAAAAAAAAAAAAAAGAATCTTTCTTACTAACTTCTAAAATATTGTGACAAATCTGACATTAATAATAGACTTAAAGTGTTATCAAATTGTTTATATTTAAATTAAAAATAAAATAAATTAGTTAGCACAATGTCCTAGAGTGAAACAAAATAAAATACTTTTGCGCCAAAATTAATTTCAAATCATATTTGCAGTCTCTTATGAATAAATAAAAATAGGTTAATTGGTTCTATAACTAAAATTAATAGATTTGAATTTTAAATGTTAAATTAGAACAATCTGCGATTCGTTAAAATTTGTTTTAAATTATAAAATTTAGAATATCAAAATATATTATATACTTATATACATAACAATATTTAAATTATTTAATAGCATGTAAAATATATAATGTTATGCAACTCAATTTCAGGTACTGAAATAAAAAGTAATTTATACTTGTGTAATATTTAATATAAATTCGACTTTAAGTTTCTAACTAGTTGTTAAAAGCACATGAAGTATATTTCGTGGAAAAACTACACTTATATTAATATTATGGGCCATTATTTAAACTGCACAAGTACACAGTTGTTTCACGTTTTCGACATGCACACTTCCTCTTCTCTTTCGTATAATATGAAAAACACATTTTGTATAAAGTTTAAGAGAATAAGTTTTTCGGGCATTTGTACTTTTTTTTTTTCATACACAAACATTGGGTTTATTCTATACCAATAAATCAAATGCGTACACTGTTTCGAATGATATAAAATAAAGCCGTAAACTGATTAATGTACGTTGTATTTGTTGGTTTCAATAACAATATGAAATAAGTATTTCATTATTTCGGTGCTATAAATTTATAACCCGCAACAGAAGCAAACGGTATAGTTCGGACATAAAAAAAAAAAATATTATACTTTAAAATGGGGTTCATCCTAATATTTCAATTTTTTATGGTTTCTAATGTTATGTCTGTATGTAATATTGGTTCGTAAACATTTCATCGCTATTTTACAGATGTGTATGAAATTAATTTGATTTTTATGAATTTATTTCGTTTAATGCGTCGTATTCCAATACAATAGTAATATCCATCGATACCCTTCGTAAACGCCAACTGCATAGTATCGAGTAAAATATGTTGATCGTATAATTTACCTATATGCATAATATGTAGTTCAAATAATTATTCATTTTTGGATTCATGAGATGCAATCATTTAATTATTTGTTTAACTACCTACTATTAATTGATTATTATTTATTAATTATAAAATCATGATTTTAGTTACCAAAAAATTGTTGTGACGTTTCATTTTAAAGTCGTACTCTCAGTGGTGTACACCAAAGATCGATATCACAACATTTGTACTACACAGCGACCCGGCCAACGAGGAGAAGAAGGGCGTGGGAGAACAAAAATAAATTACCATACATTTAAGCTGTCATCTGATTTATTGCTACTCGCGGAAGAGTATTTTTTAAAAAGATACGATTACGGTAGACGACAAAGACGAAATTTCGAAACTCCACACACATAAAACTAATATTCATGTACGAGCACGTTTTCGATTGGGGGGAGAGAAAACATGTAAATAAATAAACAGTGGTCGTTATTGCAGTGTAATGACTATATATTTATTATTATTGTTTTCGTTTTGGAGACGTTTACCGGTTGAAATAGGTAAACCTATATTAGCGTTCTCAGGAAAATACGATTTCGCCGTTGTTCTGTTAAATATTCACATGCTACGTGCCGAAAACGACTGTTCCATGTGGTACGGAATCACAATAATTCCAAGTATACGCATTTATACGTATATATCTATTTATTTGTATGGCTTCAGGATAAATCAACATTACAGCAAGTTTAATTTCACTTATAAGTAATAACAATTCAATTGAATCGAAATAAAATTATAAAACTATAGTGGGTAGATTTAATAATAGAACAATATCACGAGAAATTGATAACGTCTAACTGAAATTACTAGTATTTGATTATTGCACAATAGCCGCATTGGATAATACAGTGGATATTTTACAGACGTACGTACAAATTCATTATTCATTTTGTTGCTTCCAATGAATTCCTTCGAAGCATCGATTGAATTTCCTTAGTGGACATTCTGTTATAATGCGATTATAAAATTATTGATAGTGTGTTGTATTTATCATAACTAATTCTAATCAGTAATCGCACTGAGAATGAGATTTTCTTTTACGTTTAAGACCGTAGATTTGTTAGCGCAAGATGTTGCGTTTCAACTGTTACTGCGTTATGTAATTACTTTTTTTATTACATTGTCCACGTTTTTAAGCTCTAAACGTTCAGCTGTTTTTGACTCTTTCTACGCGACACTAGTCCAGAAAATATGAGAAAATAAAAAAACATATTATCATCAATTGTTACCGCAGTATCGCAGTAGCGGTAGTTCGTATTTTCGTCAACGACGGTTTTCGTTTTAGCAAAATTAACCCAAGGCAAAAAGTACATTTTTTATTTTTTTTTTTATTAAGAAAAAGATAATCTATACACATAATCTGCACAATAAGTCATTATGCTAATAGTTTGAATGAACATAACATGATTCGTATGATAGGGGAAGTCACCCACTGGTAATACCCCTCACAAATATTTAGGTTTTATTATATTATATTATATATCTAGGTGTAGCAAGGATGATTGTAAAGTTGATGTTTTTTTTTTCAGAGTAGTAGGTCACGATTCCAATTTCTTTTTAGTCTACGTGGAGGTTGGTCAGGGATAAGATTTGAGGACATTTTTTGAATTAGGTGATTAATGTTCGATGGTAGTTTTATGTAAAAGGATTTATGGTGACGTTTTGAAAGTTTATTTACTGTTTCGATTTGTAAGTCGTTATGAATAGATTCATTCGTTACATACCAGGGAGCACCAGTGATGATTCTAAGGGTTATATTTTAAAATGACTGGATAGGGCGGATGTTTGAAGGTTTGGCTGGCCCCCAAACTTGAATACCATAGGACCATAATGGTCTGATAACGGTTTTGTATAATAGTATTTTAAGTTTTAGTTTTAGTTTGGATTTAGGAGAGGCCGAAAAAGGTGGAGTCTGCTATTCGCAATTTTTATTTTATTTTTTAGGTGAAGGCCCCATATTAGGCGTTTGTCAAGTATTATACCGAGATATTTGGTTTCATTACTGACAGGAATATTCACGTTATTTAATTTAATTAAGGGACAGTTGCCATGGCGAAGAGTAAAAGTGACTTGAGTTGACTTGCTTTCATTTATTTTTATCAACCAGTTTTTACACCAGGCTTCAATTAGGCTAGTATGATGTTGTAGATTGTGTGCAGCTAAAGAAATATCATCGCTTGTGGACAATAAGGCTGTGTCGTCGGCAAAGGTGGCTAATAGTGTGTTGGGAGTTTGTGGAATATCAGCAGTGTAAATATTATAAAGATCAGGCGCTAGATCGCTACCTTGGGGCACTCCTGCAGTGATGCTGAATCGGGGCGAAAAGAAGTTTTCTTGTCTAACAGTGAAACTTCAATTTTCTAGAAAAGATTTGATAACTAAGAATAATTGAGCTGGCATGAATTTTTTTAATTTAAATAATAGCCCGTCATGCCAGACCTTATCAAAGGCCTGGGCAATATCCAGGAAGAGTCCAGCACAATATTGCTTTCTTTCTAAGGCAGAGGCAATTGAGTCAGTGAGCCGATGGACTTGGTGTATAGTGGAATATCCTGGCCGAAAACCAAACTGGGTGGTAGGTATGATTTGATGCTCGTGTAGGATGGGTCGAATTCGGAGAAGAATCAATTTTTCGAACAATTTGCCAAGCATTGGTAAGAGACTGATGGGTCTATATGATGAAGCTAAGTTTTTTGGTTTTCCTGCTTTTGGTATAACGATTACGACCACATGTTTCCAGATGGTGGGAAAATAGGAAAGCCACAGCATTGAGTTGTAAATATGTGTTAATGAGAGAATACATTTTTTTGACAGGTTTTTTAAGACTTTGTTTGTGATTAGATCATGCCCAAGTACTTTTTGTGCAGGTAATTTCTTGATAAGATAAAAAATTTCGTTGGGTGAAATTGATTTTGTAGGAGGAGACATTGGTAGGGGGGAAGAGATAAACTCATTAACTTGGCTCAAGTGTTCAGGATTCGGAAAAATGTCTTAGTGGAGCTTGAATGTATTAGCTAAATGTTCGGCAAAAATAAGGGATTTTTCTTTGTCTGTTGACGCTAGCAAATCATTACTTTTGAGGAAAGGTGGAATGATTTCTCGGATTTCAGTTAATTTTTTTGTGGCTCTCCATAAAGAATTGGGAATGGGTTCTAAAGAGTTGATATAATTCTCGTACTGTATGGCTTTGTGCTTGATAAGTTCTTTTTTTAGAAGATTTGATAGGTGATTGAATATTTTTTTGTCGCTGGGGAGACGAGAATTTTGCCATGTAGATCTCGCATTTCTTTTTTTGTTTAAAAGGAGTTGTAAGTTGAAAGGGAAAATGTTTTGGGGTTGTGAATTGACGGGAGTAAGTTTAGTTGAGGAAATAGCTGCTTTTTTTATTATTTCAACTAAGTTTTGTGCTGCATTTTCGACTTGATCTTGTGTTTTAAGTTAAACTTTAAGATCTATTAAATTGTCAAAATTAGTTTTGAATAAATCCCAAGCGATGGGTCCTTTGGTGAGTGAGGGCCGATCATTTTGTTTAGTTGATCCACCAATTAAGAGAATTACGGGGGTGTGGTCACTTGAGATATGACAGATATAACTGATATCTATATTAAGATGGTTTGGGATATTTGTTATGAAGAAGTCGAGTATATCTGGGTTACGATTTGAATGTGAGGGCCAGTAGGTAGGTCCAAGTGGGGACACAAACGACAGATTACAATTATTAAGGATAGAGTGGAGTGTTTTTCCTCTTTGGTTATTGGAGATACAGCCCCATTGAGAGTGCTTAGCATTGAAGTCACCCCCTGCTATGAAATGATGGCCTAGAGTATTGAAGAGACGGAGGAATGTGTCGCGTTGGTTAGGGCTTGAGTTAGTCTGTAATTTACTTCACCATGCTTCCTTCTAAACCAGATGTCGATCGTTGGGATCAGATTGTGAGTCCATCTTCCCAATGATGATGAACTCCAAATTATCTGCCATTCTTCAAGTAGACTAATCCTAGCGTCATTCTTAGACATGCCTTGCGAGATTTTTTACCTCTCCTTAGCTATTAGATGAATCGGAGGCATGTCAAATAGTATCAGGACAGCGTCGTACGAGATAGTTCTATATGCAGCTGCTACTCTGAGGGCTATACTTCTTTGCCATTTTGCCAAAGAATCATAACCCGTACGACTCATTTCCGACGCCCAGACAGGAGCGCCGTACAAGATTATTGATTGTACTACGTTCGCTAGTAATCTCCTTTTCTTAGGCGTTACTGTACTAGTGTTTGGAAGGATCCTTGCGAGGTTGGAGGCGACTCGTCCCGCTTTAATTGTGGTGTACAATGCAGGTGTGGTGAAGTTAAGTTTTGTGTCTAGTATAATACCAAGGTATTTAATGCTATTACAGCCATATACTACAGAATTTCCGATGGTTACCGCGATCTCGTTCTAAGTTCTCGTACGCGTGAAAATTATTATTTCTGATTTATCAGTCGCTAGTTGTAGCCCATTTGAGAGTAGCCAGGCTCTGACAACTTCTGCTCCTCTAGAGAGCTTGTCTTCTAGCTCGTAATTGTATTTGCTCCTGGCTACCAGTGCCAAGTCATCGGCATAGGCTATGAACTCAGTATCTGGTGGCAGGCGTTCTTTCAGTAATCCGTTATATAGAACGTTCCACAAGGTAGGACCTAATATTGATCCTTGTGGTATGCCGCTAGTGACTGATACATCTACTTGATTGCCGTTTGTTGTGTATAGGAGGTGTCTGTTATAAAAGTAATCATCAAGTACCATGCAGAGGTATGTTGGCAGTTCTTGCGCGTATGCTGCATTAATAATATTAAGCCAAGATGCCGAGTTAAAAGCGTTTTGTATGTCTAACGTGAGGACGCCTACCTTTGAGTTTTTTTCTCTACTATCCTTTATAATCGACTGGAGTTTGGTAACTGCTTGAACTATTGATATTTTTTTTCTGAATCCGTATTGTGAGTCAGCTAGTCCGGACGGTTTTTCTATGATATCTCTTATTTTGTTATCTAAGATCTTTTCAAAAAGTTTGCCTGCGGAGTCCAGTAGACAAAGGGAGCGATAAGACGATGGATTATATAATGGTTTGTTTTATTTACGTAAAAGTACCAGTCGCGCTCTTTTCCAAGGAGCTGGAAAACGTCCTTGGATTATGCATAAATTGAAAATTCGTATAAGTACCTGTGGATTTGCTTGACACAGTATCTTAATCGCTTCATTTATCACGTGATCTGGACCCGAAGAAACGGATAGTTTTAGCTGAAGAGAGGCTTGTTTGATTTCGGCTATTGTTACCTTTGCTTCTTCTGGGGTCTCAAGTGGCTAATTCGACGCTGGTCACATGTCATGTGTATTGTATTCTACCTGGGGTGTCAATCTCAGGTATCTTTGAGCGCTTCCCCAGTTTACCCATGACCAACTTGTATGGTTTGTCCCATGGGTCCTTCTGAACTTCGTTGCATAAGTCTGTCCATGCTTTTTCCTTCGCTCGCTTGATTGTTTTGCCTAGGGTGGTCTTGGCTATTTTGGATGCTTCCATCTCCTCTGTGCACACTTCGCTGCCGTATCTTTTTCTTTTCCTTTGGTGAATTTGTCTCAAGTGGTTTGCTTTTATGCGCAGAATATTCAGATCGGGGGACCACCAGTATACAGACCTTTTCTTTTTAGTACTACACTTCTGTTGTGTGGTGCCGCATATGCTCAGTATGTTTTTTGTTAGATATTGTGCGAGTTCGTCTATGTTGTCGTTTTCCAAATTGATTGGAAGGGGGTTTTGTTGAAGATAGGATGTTAGCTTTTCTGGTGAGATTTTTATGGTACTTGATTGTTGGGTGTGAATTTCCTGGAACATGGTTGTACTAAAAAAAATATAATTGTGGTCGCTCAATGATGTGGTATCGATGACTTTCCAGTTAATAATAGTTGATGCTATACGAGGGATTGCAAAGGTTAAGTCCACGATCGAAGACCAAACTCCGCTCTGGAATGTTGGCTCTGTACCCCTGTTGCATATGAACATTCCTAACAACTGGATGGTATCAACCAACAGTTCCCCTTTTCTGTCATTGGTACGGCATCCCCACAATGTGTGGTAGGCGTTGAAGTCTCCACACACGATTTCTTCGCAACCTTCGTCGTAAATGCTCATTTCCAGTCTCCAGATGAAGTCTTCAAAGGCGACTATATCAGGTCTCGGTGTCCAGTAGCAGGAGTATAGTCTAATGTTGGGAGTTTTGATCCAGGTGAAGCCTTGTTCTGGAGTACCGGTCTCATCCACGTCACGATTACTATGGTTGACTATGGCTGAGTTTCCAAGTTGGTCCTGAAACCAAGAGCGGTCGTACGATTGGTTTTGCTCACTTAGTATAAAATCGATATCAAAGTCGTCAGCGGTTTTTGTTACTAATGCCTGGGCCGCTCTGCATCGGTTTACATTAATTTGCAGGAATTTAGTCATTTATGTTTGGTCTTTTCGAACGCGCGCCTATAGGCATAGCACCTGAAGCTACTCAGAACGTGATCGTTGGATGATTCTTCTTGACAGAGAAAACATTTTGGATCCTCCTTGCAATCGTGGTTTCTGTGACCGTGTTTTCTATATTTCCAGCATAGGTCCGATCGCTCTTCTTCTGTGCATTCTGATCGAGTGTGACCAAAACCTTGGTATTCATAACACTTCTTTACTTCTTTAATTATTTTTGCTCTGCAGTTAACATATCCAATCCTTATTTTAGATTCTATTATTAACATAGCGGCATTCGTCGGGAGAGAGACCGTTACCAGTTGTACTACCCGTCCAACTTTAGATTTTCTCTCGATGACTATATCATGTGATGCTCCGGTTTTTGCTGTGATAGCTGTCACTAGCTCGTCTACGTCGCTAATTAATATGCGGGATCTATCCTTCAGGTTTATTGCTTTTTCCCCTATAGCTTTGACCAATGCTTCCTGGATCTTCTCTTTTTCTTCGTAGCCCTTGTTCAGTACCACTTTCAGGTGTCTCGCTTTGGTCATGGTCACCTTGTTAAAGTTACCTCCTACTTTTTGTACTTCCTCATTGTGTTTAATCCGTTTCAGCATATCATTGTAAGGGACGTCGTCAGCCTTAACTATGATTGCGTCTGGTTTTTTCCGTAGCCTCATTGGATTTTTTGGACCTTTTTTCGTTTCCTCGGTTTTATTTTGCTCTTTTGCCTTTGTCAGACCATCTGCAGTTTTAGAAGGTAGGCTTGACCAGTTTATAGCCTTTGTCTCACACATCGCAGTCAGTCGGGACATAATGCTATCCAGTTTTCGATCCTGAGCCTTTAATCTATCCTGAATTAGGTCTGGAATTTCGGTCATGGAGTTCGAGGTAGCTGCTTTGGTATCAGTTATGGGGGAGTCTAGCCTTTTGTTATTTCCGTTTGTCAACTCGGTTGCTGGTAGGAGTTTTTCTCAGTTAGTGTCGTTTTATCGGCGAGCTGCGGTTTCTTAGTTGTGGTTTCTGAATGTCTTTGAGCCACGAGGAACGCGCTATGTAGTTGACTTTAGTTCTCGTTTATTGAATCTGAGATTTCATTTAAGTTATTGATTGCGTCTTTTATTTTATTGGATCTTGTTGTTGCTTTTAAGAGTACGAGGTTTTTAATTTCTTTAAAAAGAGTATTGAGTATATCGTTTTGTTTCTTCACTACAGACTTGAGTTTTAGTATGGATGTATTCAGACTTGGTTTGTTGTCTGATCCCTTAAGTTTCTCCATTAGGGTCTGGTTGATTGATCCCTCTTTTTCCTGAGTCATAACCTTCATAAATCCTGATCGTTCAATGTCTCTGGTTGTTGCAAGTGTCCGTTACGAGCCGGTAGAAACCGACTCAAATGTCTCAGCAGTGCTATTACCTACTAGGGGTGCCGTGCTGGACACCCCCCCCCCCCCCGTAGGGTTCTGGCTTGTTGATATCGAACCCTGAAGCGAGCCACCCTAAGTTACCGCCCCCCGAAGTCAGACCCCTCCCTGTAGGAGGGCTTCAGGGCGAGATTCCTTTTCTGTCTTGGTGCACTTCATTTCTAATTGTGATGACTTGGCGGCCACCGAAAGAGCCAGTTTCGCTCCACCTGTCTGTTGTTCTGATTATCCTGGTAGTCTGCAACCACCGGGGGCCGACCGTTCCCCCGGGGGTCGGTTTACTGTTTTCCTTCAGGGTCCTTTTGCTGGTGGTAGCAGATGGTTACCATACCTGCCACCCCCAACCAATTAAGGTCAGGGGCGGCTCCTGGTGGCCCCAACTAATAAAGTCAGGGTGGGAGAGTTGGGTACCTCTTAGCACTGACCGGGGTCAGTGAGCCCCCCACCACGTTAAGGTGGGTCCCGTCGGGAGGAAGGTACCACCATCTGAACCGTGCTGTTTTTCAGAGACCGTGTAACGAGACACATCTCAACCTTTTCTTTGATCTTTCTGTTTTGATCACTGCCGCGCATTGTGTACATTTTTTTTGTGTGTTCTTATTTTTATTATTAATATTGTTCATCTTGACCCTTAAGATACAATAAAGTGATATAACTTAACCCGCGTCACTTTTATATTTTTTCTTATAACGGTGACCACCGCATCCGCGACACGTGTACATCATCACCGTCACCGAGTGTACCGCGTCAATAGGTACTCAAATATTTTTCCATCAATCCCTTATATTCCCCTCTACACCTCATCACCCGAATCTTACGAAATAAATCGTAATGAATTTTGTCACGGGTATCAGGGCTGGATCAAGGGGGGGGGGAGCTACAGCCACGGGCTGCAACTTGAAAAGGGCCACAGTAAGCTGCCAATTTTTTTTTCCATTTAAAATGGCATCAAATAAAATGTTATTATAATTTTCAACAACACAAACATGAACCAAACTTATTTCGATATTTATTCCAAATTACTAAATCCGAAGAAAAAACAAATCTAATTGTTTTTTTGTAAATGAGTCTCGATAAAAGTAATAGCTCCCTCTTATTAACCGACCGTGATCCGACCCTGACGGTCGTTTTTCAAAATATCTCAATGACTACACGTCGAATCACCGGGCGCATAAGTGTAACATTACGCGATGGTAAACGAACCACGGAGTCGTCACGTTGGATTTGAGGACTCGTGAGGGTAGTTGGTTCACGCGCAGCTGCAACGCGTTTCGGTAAACGATACGTCGTGGAAAGTGCGGCGCGGGGACGAGACGAGGGAAAAAGATCGTGTAACGACATAATATCACGGGACTGTGTATCACGTAACATACACGCAGAATTAATAATGTACGGCGGTGGATAAACAAACACACACACACCGGTTATTAATATCTGTTTGACGAGGGCTTATAATTTTCGAATGGATAAAGCGGAGAGGATGAAAAAAAAAAACCAAAACGTATACGTATTACGTGCCGTATAAACAAGACGCGTATGGGGTACAATGCAAGTGACGCGATCGAATAGCGACCGCAGGGTCGGGTAGTGCAGGAGCGGAGACGATTCCGTAATAAAAAGTACACGTAAGATGAAAAGTCGAAAAAAATTAAACAAAAATGTTGTTATTGGACTACAACGTATTATTATTATTATACCTGCACACGATGTAATATGTATACGTAATGTGGTTGAAAAAAGTAAGGATCGGACGAGAGAAAAAAAATTGTGTTTGAAGTTACGAAGGAATGAAATGAAAAAAAATTAATGTATAGTTCCGAGTTATACTACTCGATCCATGTGCTCTATAACAACTATTAAATAGTATTATATGTATCTACCTGGTTGGTGGACGTTAAAAAAGTACCAAGGTAATACTACTGAGCGTGTCCATCCGAAATATGAACACTGAATAATTTATAAAAAAAAAAAAAAAAAAAAATAATAAAACCGACGACGCTTATGCGTTTGGTAAACATGATAATAGTAATAATAATAATAATTATGTGTCTACGCCGTGATGATTTTTTTTGCGCTTAGTCACTACGCCAGATTTGTATTTATTTTTTTTTTTCACTTTTAAATCAACAATGCGGTGGGTCCATTAATGGTAATAAATTATTTATATAATTAATATGCGTTTTATTTTCAATGCAACGGTATGAACATATATTATTCACCCTTTATTTCTGTACGACGACCGTTCATTAACAAAACAAATAAATAAGTAATGGTTGTAAACCGAAACAAATTTTCGTACGAAATCACTTAGGAAACCTCGGAAATTATTATTTTTCAATTTAACACGACTGTTCCGCAATGAAGTGGTACGTTGAATTTCATCCGAAAAACGGCACGTCGAAGATTAAACAATTTAAATTATAACTGAAATCAAACGGCTGAATAATTGTGTATCAGTTGTTATAAATTTGCACACAAAGAAATTTCGAAGAAATCGAGGTTGTATACGTACGTCGATATATAGGGTTGTGCAAAATAATTTTCTAACGTGGTAAAAGTACACTAAACTTTGCGCAGGTACCATGTATAACGCCGATGATCATAATATGTTCTTTGAACAATGATCATACTGATTAGATTTTTGACGGCCCTTCAAGGAAGTGAACTCTGTTAATTTCTCTGCAGTTCTCGCCGAGTCCGGCAGGTGCATTTAATACAATATCGTTGTATCGAGTCGTCCGAACAACTGCAGCACTTTTACGACCCGTCCACGGCCTAGTGCAGTGGGCCTAAGAAGGTTTTCAATAATGCCCGTAACAAATTGTTTAAAATTAAACAAAATAATAATAAAAATAAAATAAAATTATTAAAAAATCCGAATTTTTAAATTTATTTTAAATGTAATAATCTGACTTTCGAGCATTTTCAAATAGAAATTTCACGACACAACCCGTGCGCTTGTTGGGGCATACTGATCAAATTAATGTGTACCTTTTTGGTGGTCAATAAAACATTTGATAACAAACTCAACATTGTATACCTGCTACGAGTAACAAAATAACACATAATCAGATTAATGTTGACATTATTCGTACTCTTACACTTAGTGGTAGTTCGGCCGCAACGTTCAACATGAACACACGCACGTCGTAATCGTCCGCGTTCCGTTATCATATCGCTATTATATAACTTGTCACAATAATATTACGTCATTATCATGCCGCATACACCTAAAACAACGAAGCGAAACCTATCAAACAGTTCGCCTAGTCAAATCGACAAAAAAAAAAGTTTTTATCACCCCAAACCGTTACGCCGTACTCAACACCGATGAAGACAATGTACTCGCCACACCTTCAACTAGCACCACGGAAGATCCGGACAGACCACCTCACAAAGTTCACAATGTTATGCCCGTGGCCCCTCCTATCCACATCAAAAACATATCCAACTTCTCAGCATTCAACACCGTCCTAAAAAATATCACCGGACCCAATGGTTACACCTGTAAGTCAACTCCGTCACACCTCATTGTACAACCCACCGATAAACGAACTTACAATGCAATAATAGATCATTTACATGAAACAAAAGCTAGTTTCCATTCATTTACCCCCCCAAGTCATCGCACATACAGAGTCGTCATTAAAAATTTACATAATTCCACCTTGCACACTGATATTACTTCTGCTCTTACTGAACAGGGACATTCAGTCAAGAGTATTTACAATGCCAAAAACAGGAACAACTGCCCACTTCCAGTATTCTTCGTGGATATCCGTCAGCAAGATAATAACAATGATATCCATGAAATTACATCTCTTCTCAACACAATAGTGAAAATCGAAAAACCATTCAAAAAAAGACGTGGCCCACCGCAATGCCATAATTGCCAAGACTATGGACATACAAAGAACTATTGCAACCATGAAGCTCGATGTGTCAAATGTGGTGAAAACCATCTGACAATCGAGTGTACCAAGGACCGAAATAGTCCAGCCAAATGCGCTCTATGCGCTAAAGACCACACCGCAAATTTCAAAGGATGCCCAGCATTCGAGTCAATATTTAAAAAATCTGCTCAAAAGTTTCAACCAGTCAAAGATCCTGATCCTCACTCTCAACAGTCTCAACCCAGAACCAAAACCAAATCATATGCAGAGGTCACCAACAACCAAAACAAAATCACAGAACAAATATCAAATACCTTTTCAAAACTCATATCTAATTTAAGCTCTTTAATTAATCCATTAATTTCCCTCCTTACATCAGTCCTAAACACACTAATAGCTAAAGGCATTATCTTTCCATAATACTATTGCACACCGTCTCATAATACCTTTATAATCTTATCTTTTCTCAGACCTATCCTCATTAATTTTGTCCAAAATTTTAATTGAAATTATGTAACATCCAACCAAGTCTATCATTATTAACGACAACATTTTGTCAATCTAGAATTTATATATATTATTATTATTATTACTTTTATCTCTCTCTAAAGTTAGTTATCCATTATTTCATTCCACAACATCATTATTATTTTCTTTTAACCGTATCATTATTATATAAATAATACCTTGTAATAACATGTAATATGTTGACACATTGTAAGTTTAAATAAAATAAAAAACACTTAGTGGTCCGGTCTAAGATAATCGTCTGCGCCGAAGCGGTCGGCCGGGGGAAAAGATCACCGGTCCAGCACGTGGCTCCGGACAAACGAAGTTTCCCGGGCACGCGGTCGGGGAAATATAACATTCGATTATACGTCCGCGACGACGATTAACGTACGTATCGTGTGCATCGTGTGCGATCCGCGAGTTCGTATGCTTCCGCGTCGGAGCCTTCGAGGGACGTTTGGACGGTTATCGCGGGACGCGTTCATAGACGGTACCAACTGACTGATTGATCTGTACCGCGATCGGACCATCGCAACGTAATATTTTACGCCGTCGCGTCGTACGACCAAGACGTCGGCCCTGAGCGGTTCGCATACGGGCAATGCGTCCGTAATCGACAGACTGACTGAAAGAGAGAGAGATAGAGAGTGAGCACAACTAGTGGTGTACTTACTCGTCGCGCCACCTGTACCCGTCGTTCGTACACCCCAGGGGAGGCACCGCCACTCGTGTCCCGTAAATTGGGGATACAAGCGTTGAGTGAAACGTTATGCCGCGTGCAGGTCCACCGCCGCGATATCGTTGACAAATGATCGGCCATAACCGGGTACGCGGTCGGCGACGGGTCTAATTGAAACAAGAAACGAGAGAGAGAGAAGAAAAACAAACAACTATGCGCGTACGTCGATCGCGCGGCAGACGGACGGATTACAAGACTCGAGAATATACGTGTATTATGTTCCGCCCGTGCGCGTTCATGTCTTTCGTTTTTAGTTTTCGGTTTTACGGACGTGCATCGCTCTCGGGCATCGCCATCAGAAACGGGACTCGAAACGGCTGTTTAAAAAAAAAAAAATAAATGTTAAATCGATCCTCGTGCGCGATATCGTCGAACGGTAGCAACGCGTCCTCTGTGCTCGGTAAACGGAGTACCGCTAACCGGTGGGATTGATCGCGATGACGATATCGGTGAACGAGAATGAACGCAAACGAACCCGGTAGTCGTTGGGCACCGAGGTGGATAAATTGTGCTCCTTCGTCCGGATGCGCGTACGATACGCGGTACATTAAATAATGCGATACGGCTTCGAGTGGCGTTTAGACTAGGTCTCCAATCTGATATCCATTCAAAGTGAACATATCTCTATGCGGAAATAACCTAAGACCTGCGGTATAATTGTGACGCATAACGTGCACTTTCGATTTGCCCGTAAAAAAATTAACGCCGTGCGGGTAAACGCTTTTGAGGAAAATGTCACTAAACTTCGATGAAAGTCGCGAAAACATATTGACACAAATACGTTTTGTTCGAGCCGCACATGCTTCTCACCGCCGGCACTCGTGGCACATAATTCGCGTGTCCAAGGAGGTTTGGTATCGGTCCATCCCGATCCCTCCGCCACCGACCATCACGGTCCGGCCACGATTCTCACCGATTATCGAGCGCGACGACATCGATGGGAGCGTACAGCGGTGACTCGCCATCTTTTCATTTTCAATTCATTCTTCTTTTTTTTTTTTGTCTTTTACTTTTTCTTCGCGTCGTGGTGCTGCCGCTTTGACCTGCGTACGGTTTTTAACTTCGCGATCGCGTTTTGTTTTTCTGTTAATCAACGTATGTACGCTTTTTCGTCGTCGTTACATTCGACGTAAGTGCGTCCTCGCCACCACCGTAATTAATTAACTTGTGCGTCGCCTTCGCCGTCGCTGTTCAAAACTGCGGATACGTTCGTGTTGTTGCCCGGTTCGTGTGTACTGTTTCATCGTTGTTTATCTGCAACTCCCATCTCATGATGTCAAGAATTATGTCCATAATTTCCATCGTCGGGTGATAGTCAAATCGCTAATTTTTATTATTATCATTATTATAATTTTAAAAAGTCTACGATCAGCGAATGAGTTTCTGGTCATTTGTATTATAAATATCTGTTAATTTATTATTATTCTGAGGTGCCTCATAAATTCAATATTTGTATATTATTATTTAATTATTAAGCGCAACGCGCGTCCATTGTATGCCTTTTTGTTGTTTTTCAATCATTAACATCGAATCGTACGATTGGTCTTCAATATACCCATAATGGTGGTGGAAGTTCGTCCTTCGTCTTTTCGATCCTTGAACTGGATAATAGTAATAGGTAGTATTACCAGATTTTGAAACCCCTAAACTTAAACCATCATATTGAATGACTCTTTTTTTTTTTATTTTGATATGAAAACAAAATAAGTATATAATTTTTCAATTTAAATATTAATTGGCTAATACAAAAATACATTATTATTGTATGTAACCATACCGATAAGATTACCATAATATAATAATATAATGTACAATATTATTCTATGTTTTATTATTAAATAATATAATATTAAATGTTATTTTCTTTTATTTTGTTTTTTTCGAATGGCAAGTCTAGTAGTAAATATACTGAGTTTTAAAGAAATGATCATGAAAGTCATTTCTTTATCAAAATGGTTCTGAGCAAAGGTTCAATATAAAAATCAACCATTTACAAATATGTAAGGTAGTATTTAAGGTATCACCGCATGCCAATTTAAAATGTAAAAAGTTCTTAGAAAAAACTTTTGTCCCAGTATTTCTATGCGAAAAAATGTTAAAAAAATAAAATACAAACATTATTATAAAACCATAATATTCTTCGCTTCACTTAAAATCTAAAAGTGATCATGTGATGAAACATTTGTGTTTACAGACGAGTAATTTGTTATATGCGCAGTAAAAATATAAAATCAAAGCGAACAATTTAAATTTAGAAATATTCAAATATTTACCAAATATTTTCTTAACTGTTTAATTTTACGGGTTACGGGTGTCTATAACCATTAAGGAAAACAAAAAAAATAGAAGAGCTTCAGCACCCCCAGTTTTTTCATTGAAATCGCACCCCTGCCTGTGCCTACGCGAAACAGGACGAGATCGAGAAGTAATCGACCGGCACTTGTAACATTATATTACTATGGTTTACCGTTGCTGCAGCGTCCATTTATTAGTAGCCTATATAGCTTGGCCGTTTAATAATATTGTGCTTGCGCTGTACGAAAATCGCGTCAAGAGCAAACAGTTTCATTTAATGTATTGCAGTGTAAAGAATCGGGTAACGATACGATTCTATTATATTATATAAACAAAATGTCATTTTTGACGTCCACGTGATTTAAATCACACGGAAAACTTCTTGTCGGCACCGTCGACCCTCACCGGTTATTTTTTTCGTAGCTTATCCCTTAACGATATTTTTATCTACTCCCAGGAATAATAATAATATCATTAAACGAACAAAAAAAAAAAAAAAAATTTAAACTTCACACCATGTGTTCATTTTAAGTTTAAATGTTTGGAAACAAATTGTTTTCTTGTTCGGCCTACAATAAGAATATTGTTATAGCAGGTGTAATGATATTTTAACGAACGCAATTATTACTGTAAATTAATAAGGAAAATATAAACGGTTTTCATCATTTAAATAAAACTCAAGCACGACATTCTGTATATTTGTATTTTTCGTTATAGGTGTACTCGCGCTGTTTATTACTTCGAAACAGTATCAAATATCAAGTGCATTTGATTTGAATGCTTCTAAAAATGTACTGTACAAACAAAATTATAGGTATGTGCATGATCCGAAAGATTGGACAACATTTTTTTATTCATTTATCGTTAGAATTAAAAGTCTGAAGTAATTTTATTCTTGAAAATAAACCTTGATATAATTTAAAAACATTAATCTTGAGTGGTTATTATAATAGTATGTGCATTCTAACAGATTTCCAACAGTCATTATTTGAATAATTTTTAAAAACTTTTATGGGAAAACTGTAGTTGTAAATTACAAACCGAAAAAGACTACATTGCCTACCTTAATTTATTGTTAAAAGAAAAAAAAATAATACTTTCAACCGCGATCATTTAATATATGAAAAAAAAAATCATATTTACAACTTTAGGTAAAATGTGTTAATAGAAATGTAAGGTACCACATCTATCATGACTGGAAAACCTTTTGTACGCCAATTTATGAATGCATTAATTTTAATCGTATACTCGTAAAAATAATAATTATTTCTCCTAAAGAAAAATAAAAAACCCCAAAATGATAATTTACTCATTCGCAGTCCACAACTTAGTTGCATAATTATCATTTATTATTTTCTACACATTTAATGCGAAAAGGTACGACTACAAAATTAAATTAATTCTCACCCTTTCAACAACTTACATTTATGTTACACTCAAGTTAACTACGATATAGAAAGACATTAATATTTCATCGCGTATAAAACCATGATTCATGAATAATCATTATTTAACTGTGTACAAGTATAATATGAACATACTTCCATTCTGTTTATATAACCATAGGCATAAACTGGGGAGGAGCAATTGTCCCCTAGAATAAATCAGGAAGGGCAGTGCCCCTTCTGATATTTAACATATCTTATTTTAAAATAAGTACAAAACAGCTGGTTATAGCTATTACTATACAATTTTTTTTTTAAATCTTAACCTTCAATTTTCCATTATTTAACATAATGTTTGAAAATGAATAATTTTATATAATAATATGTAGGTAATTAAGCGATAATTAATATTCTCCCCGGTGGGCCGCTGTAATTTTGGTTAAATAAGAATACTTAGATTTTTTTTATTTTTAATTTAATGCGTCTATCTTGTAACATGACGTTCTAGCCCGTATTATGATAATTTGGTGCCCGAGGCCAAACAATTTTAGGGACCCATAACCATAATAAAAATATTAATGATATAAATATATTTCAGAGACAAAACAAAATATATTCTAATTTATAAATTTATTTCTTGTTTTTTTTAATACAAAAAATAAAAATAATATTTATATAAATAATTTTTTCTTTCTTTTTGGAAAGCAAGCACTTTAATTATATCATCGATGTTAATTACCTCTAAAACATTACTCTCTGAACACAAAACCATAAAACTATATACTATTTTATACTTGTTTTTTGAATGAGATAAAAAAAAAAAAGAGTTAAAAAACGAAAAAACCAACTATCCATCACGGGCCTACTATTGTTTGATATCCGTTGTGGACCTGGGACCATGGCCCTATCTGTCCTCCCCTTAATCCGAGCTTAAATATAGTTTATTATTATTAATATGAAAAGTATAATAAGTATGAAACATAATTATTTATATAATGTATACGATAAATTATTGATTATTTTTAATTGGTTTAACAAGTATTATAAAAATTACAATATGAGATCATTAATATTTAATTTTTTCGTTATTAGAATTCATTATGAAACGCATCAGTTTTATTAAAATGAGCACTTCAATTCAGACGGCCAAAATTATGTTTATCGTGATTAAAATGTTGCTTCAACATCTTATAAAATAGTAATAAATCTTTTACTGTTGAATTGGTTGTGGATGTAATTTTTCGTATTATTTATTTATAAAAAATTAACCATATTCTTTGATTATTCTTATTGGTTGGAGTATTATTCAACCTTTGATTGTTTAACGAAGCATTAAACTACTTCAGACCATTAATTTTTGGTCTATTGCTGTTCGTTGTTGGTCGATATAGAAGCCTAGCTTCATTAATTAAATTCCGACGGTAATTTTCGTATATTTCTTTGTCTTTAGTTTGATCCGTATTACCGCATAACCATAATTCTGTACTGTAAATAACGGAATGTAATATTGATAGTATTCTTGATATGAACTTAAAGTTGTTGTCAGGTTTTATGGGTCCACTCTGAAAAGAAAAACTCCTATAACTTCTGATGCTTTTTTTAATGTTCATAAAGTCTTTTTTCAGTGAAACGTAATATGCTGTTTGACTAGTAATCTAGCAATTGATTCTTTCTTTCTTTATCAAATATGTGGTTACATCACCGGGACACAACAGGTTACTTCCGATATCTTTCTGAAAGATTCTTTCAACATTCTATGGATAGACAAAATAAATATTTTGATTTTTACAGGAATTTCTGTAAATAAACTTCTAAATTTTAAAATCCTTTTAATGATTTTGAATCAATTAGCATCATATTAATACAAATATATTTAAATATATAACTAGCTGACCCGACAAACGTTGTTTTGTCATATAAATTATTTCTAGAGAATATTTTGCTAGAAAAAAATAACTAATTAAATATAGGCATGTAAGAATGTGGGTAAGGATAAGAATGTAAGAAAGAGATATGGAGTGCTATGAATGGTGACGAAATATAAAAATGAAAAAACATAAAAACATTTATTTTTTTAATAATTTATTAAAATTGATCCATTAAAATTATATATATCGCTAATTATGACAATATTAGTAAAAAACAATATCTATCCCTTAATGCAACAGAGTGTACAATATTTTTTGTAATCCCATCTTTTGCAAACACAAACTGGATGGCTCGAGAGCACACCACGTATAATTATCCGTGTGAAAAATATGATGTGCTCAAATCTAAGCTACAGACATTGTTTGGCTTTGAAACTTATTGATAGTCATTGCAAATGCCAATCTAATTGGAAATTTAAAGCGTTTAAATTGTATTGGCACATCTGTGGGTATAATAGGGATTCGCGGTAATAATATATTTTCACCTTGGAATTTGCCATTTAAAATTATGGCTTCGATAACATTTTTCATTAATTTTTTAACAACTTATCGCGTGCCTCTGTACAACCGTGGTAGGTCAAATTATGAAGTAAAATAACCGGAGAACAAACCTTCAATTGTAAATTATGCGATGGCATGCCTGGTAAGTCCAATGAGTTTAAAAACTCTGTTAGATAATTTACAGCTTCAGTAGCATAGCAAACTATATCTATAGATTTGTATGACACCATGTTTCCTGGTAACAAATGTTTATCTTGAGATTCAATTCGTTGACGTCCACATTTTTTACTACTGAAATTGCCCTTTCTGCCAGCCACTCATGATTTGTGTATTGTCTGTGTACATTGGAAAATATCTAGTCAATGAGAGCATCTTGCGAATAAATGATTATGCAGAAATCGGTCGGTAATTTTATACATTCCGTTTCATCTGTAGTAACTTTCTCATCTCCAATATCTAACAATTGTTTTGAGAATCTTCTGCACGCAGCTTTTTTTGATTAAATCGCAAGTATCAAAATCGTTCGCTCTCTATCTTTACATACATTTCGACCATGAATTGTTGACGAAGCTCATGATATCGTAGAATAATTTTGTCCTGATCGCGTTTAATCATCAACCGATATGCATAATAATTTTTCGAACCAACATTCTTATTTGTTTTGACACCTGTTGCGGGATCTTTTTTTGTTTAATATTTATGCAATAAAATTAATAGTTTTTAAATAGTTTTTTTTATAGTTTTTTAATAGTTTTTTAATAGTACTACGTTTTAGTTACAAATCATTTGTATTAGAAAAAGAAAAGCGCTATTTTTAGGGTTTTTCCAGCAATAATTCTAATTTTTCTCGCCGTAAAAACCATCCTTGAACTTCAACGAACATTTGAAAAAAAGATTTGGCCAAATTGGTCCAGGCGTTGTTGAGTTATGCGCTTACCAACACATTTTGCGATTCATTTTTATATTATAGATATATAATTAATATAAACGATTCAAGTATACATTTAACCAATAGTATTATTACTGTTATTATTAAAATAGATGTTCATAAGTTTCAGTAAAACAGTGCAAGTAAAATTTAAATATAATTACTTTTCTTTGAACGATGGATATCGAGCATTTACTCTATCCACTATATCGTTCGTCCAATTACTCTTTTTTGACTGTTCCAGGTCGACGAACAGCAGGATATCGCTCTTATTTTCCATTTTCGATAAATCTTTTGGTGTAATAAATGATTTCAAAAGTGGCGGCGGTATGTGGTTGAATATCTTATAAAGGTTTAAGGATAAAATAATAACTTCGAAATATTTGGTAATCTCCAACACTTACTTTAGACGGGATGCAAACTATTAGAGATATCCAGGATCCAGGCAAAGATACTTGCAATAAGCTCTTTAATTTTCGTCCAATCTAGACCGTCCAACCCGAAACCAATATTTGGAATTCCCTACTCTGTTAAATTCATCGCTTTCATTTTTACCAATAGAGACCTTAAGGAGTAGACCTAATGTTTGCAAGATTGGTTTTTCGCCACTAGATTTCTTCGTAATTATGTAAAAAGCGGTCTCATTACGGTCATTGATAATCACACCAACATCGCCTACGGTCAGATTTTGATCAAACAATTGTCCAATACCACCGAAATGTTGTCTAGAAAGCAATCAAAATCAATACTAATTTTATCAAGAGCATATGCATGATATTTGTACTTAAATTCCACGGCGATTCCAGCTCTCACCCGCAAGTCCTCAGCAACACAATGAGTGACAGGAATGTCTCCGGGCAGGTTGAAAAGATTTTCATCGATTTCTTTCAAATAACTTGAAAATATTTAAAAATAATTTTTAATTTATTGAAAATAATATTATTAATGAAATTATTGTATTTATCAAACATCGTGTACTCCCCGGGGAAGTAACGAACCTAGGCGATGAGAGCAAACCGTTTTGAAGAATAACATTACGCACATTCACTTTAACTTTTATAGTCTAAAGAATTACATTTCTAATAGTGTACAAATAATTATAATTATCAAAAATATTTCTTTAATTATAATATAGTACTTAGTCTGAAATGTAATCTATTATTGCTATTTTATTTCACTAAAACTATAAATAAGTGATTAACATTAATAATATATACCAAATTCTATCTTCTAGAATAGGTTCATTTCTGCTTGTATCAAATTTCGATTTAATTGCTTTGCATACGTTTGCATAACTTATAAGTTTTTTATTGTTATCACCAATCTTCTGTTCATCGGGTACATTTTCATTCTAAAATTGGCTCCTATTATATTCCGAAATTATATTATAACTTGTTGCACGTTTAATTAACAACATTATTTATAATTTCATAAATATTCTTAGTGCCAAGTGTAAATATCACATAAGCGTTCTATACATTAAAAACATAGCTAACTATTTTTCAAAATAGTAAGATTTGGTTTCTAAAATTCTAAACTATTTTGTAAATATGTAAACTAAAGAACTGAACTTTTAAACTTATTTTAATTAAATTTAAATTTTCTTTTTTTCGTATACATAAATAAATTAAATTATAATTAATAAAAATAAAATTATATAAAGAATGGATACATATACCATAGCAATTACGTATTTTAGGGGATAATAAAACCAAAAAGTATTAACGGAAAACAAATGATAAATTATTAAAATTAAATTTCCACTTACTGTGATCGCATTATATATAATTAAGTTATATTATTATTTATATCAATGTTATATAAATATAAAATGTCAAAACCGTTACTAAATACGTACCCACTTTCAGGTGTCTTGGTGCAAGTTTCCTGTTTTACATCTGTTGTTTTTTAACTACATCTTCAGTTTTTATCGTTTCCGAAGGTATTTTAATTTGGCTTCCAGAGTGAGTTCTAAACAATATAAAAATTTTAAAATTATTACATTTTTAAAAATTATTGAACGCATCTTATTTTTTTCTAGTAGTGTATTTTATTTTATTTATAATTATAACTTTCGACGAAGATTAGATAAAAATTTTAAACCAATTGTTTAATTAATCCATAAATTAAAACAAGATAATACACGACTCATGAATAATTTAATTATTTTAAAATACTTCTGAATAAATTGTGTTGACTTTACAGATGCTTTAGGTACATTATGTTTTTTTTTTTCCGCCTAACGTGAATTGATCTTATTTGTTTAATAAAATATTATTATTCATCTTCTTTTTTCCTTTCAGTTTAGACTGATTTATTTTATTAACGTTAGCTCTAAGTAATAATAAAAAAAATATTAATTTAGTATAAAATTATTTATACAAAATTAAATTATTCAATAACTGAAAAGAAACAACAAATTTCTTACATTTATTTATAAAATAATTTAACATATTTATTATTTTTAATAAGATAAAATAATATTAATACAGAATATTAATGAGTTACAAATGTTATTAGTACTCTATTACGATAATTCTAAAATTGAAAACTTTTAAAATAGTTTAGTTAGTCCACTCATTTTTTAAGTAAAAGTGTTTTTAAAAACGTTAAAAACATTAAAAATAAAGTTATTTTTACTGTAACGACTAACGACAAAAGCATATATTGATATGAATAATAAAGTAAATATCATTAAATTCAATTTTTAAAATTCGCTTAGTTCATACTGAAAATTGAATTAAATGTATATTTTAGATTATAATTTTTCAGTACCCATCTTTAAATAATATTTTGCCTTCAATCAAGTGTACAAGTCTAATATTTCACCCATATATTTTTCTAGTATTTAAGAATATCGCACTTTATTTAAAATTAAGTATCTTAAGGTTATATCGAAAGAAAAATATTAATAATATTTCTAGAGTGAAGAATTAATAAATACTTATACATTTTTTTGTTGAGTTTCGTTCTTCTTTTCTAAGACACATTCCTAAAAAAAAAAATATTTCTTAGTTAAACTTTGCTGAATTAGAATATTATATTATGAAGATTATGATTATTTAAAAATCATATAATATTTATTGATTAATGTCAAATTTTAGGATTTAAATACGTTAAATATACTTTAACTATTCAAGTTTTGTATTATTATAAAATTAATCATGTAAAATCATACATTATTAAAATTCTCTAAGTACAAATAAAAATGATGTACTGCAATAAACTAATAAACTAATCAACATCTAAACAATGATTTACTTTTTTGTTTGTTTGTCATTATTCATTTTGTTCATTGTAGTATTCATTCTTAAAAATTCAAAAAATGGTCTATCTGAATCTAAAAAAAAAATTACGCTATAATTCTATTGTTTTTTTTTTTTGTCTCCTCTAAGTTAATTTCATATCTATGTAATACATTTAATTAGTCTCCAGTGAATTTACTCTCTAAGGCATACGTTTAAAATGTACTTAAATATCAGTATTTAAATCATATAATATTGATCACACAACATGTGACTGTGTATACATACTTGTATTTATATAAGTATTGAAAAATCAATAAAAAAAATTATGCAAATAAATAATATAATTCGATGTAACGTAAAAATGTATTGCACATTAACGTTTAGATAACCAAAAAAATGAAAAGAAACATTTTTGACACATCAGTCTAACAATACGATAAAATGGTACATATTTACGGTACAAAACGAGATAACGAAATTATTTTGGGTAGAGTACAAGCAGACAAACGTACTGAGAATGTAACATCAAACAAAAAAATAAAAATAAACCATAAGCCATATTAACGATAATAAAATTAATCGCATTGACATACTAACGTAAAAAAAAAAGTAAATAAATACACTTGCATAAGAATAATTAAAATAGTGCGCCCTAAAATTCAGTAAGGAAACGTAGTGAATTCGCGCACTACAGAGTCTAACCGGATTCAGGCATTAGCGACCCAGCTCGGTTAGGGTTCGGAAACCTAACGCGGGCCGGTACGAGTTTTACGAACTAACAAACGAGCGATTTGTGTTACTTAACAGCATATATAGCTCGAGACCCGAACGTTAAGATTTCCGGAGGGCCTGGGCGGGTATGCCGTACGCGCGATAACGGAAACCGTGAACCCGAAACGGCATGCTGCCCCGTCCAGATCGCGCGTGATCCAAGAAACGGTTTCGGTATGCTGACCAGTTGCGTATATAGGAGGGGGCATAGTGGGCTACTGCCCCCTTCCCAAAATGTTTTAAAAAAACTTCAAAATTATTTCAAATGTATGTTATATTTTAATGGTTCTTTATGCTTATGTAGAATTTGCGTCCAACGTCAAATCGTTTTGGGACATTCTGTAAATGAAATGTAGTTAAGTACCTATTATGTCTTGTTAGTAATTCTTAGATAACAGTGGTAATTTAACTCTGTCCATAGTAGCCCTTCCCGAAAATATTTTCTGTATACGCCACTACTGCTAACGACCATGTGTCGCTGATTTGGCGGTACTCGACCCGATCACTACACGTAACTCGACGCGAATCGGCTAAATGTACGGTGTCCAATGGGCAATCTGTCACGGCTACTCGACTCCGAATCGAGTCAGTACTCAGGCTCAGCAGCTCACCGACATCTGCTGAAAAGACGCCGCGCAAACGTCGATACAATGGGTAAAGGTGTTAATGGGACTGTAATCCATCGTTAGATATTAGGTAGAGCCATATCGGACGTAAGTACTTAAAACATTTCAAAAATTAAATGTAAGAAAGACTATGTACAAATCGACATGCGCAATAAATTATGGCAGTAACTCACTTAACTAGTCCCACTTAACTGTCGACGCAATGAACATAAACCGATGAACCTAAAAAAAATTTAAAAAAACTTCCCCACGAATAAAAGCGGCCCACCTCCCGGTATCCCGACTGCCCGGTCCGACCCTGACCGTGCACGGGCACAAACGAAACCGTAGCGCGTGGGACGATGTGCGTTAAAGCGAACACGGGACGCGGTTGCGACGGAACAACACCGCTGCCTCGGCGCACAGCCAAAAGTGACTGCCTATACGCGTGTCCTCGTGACAGGTGTATTTACGCGATACGACGAAGAAGTTGTTTCTCCGCAAAGGTTTTCACGTGGTTGTAACAGTGGTCACCACAATGTCAAACACGTTCGAATTTAATGCGCTTCCGGTTTCACGTTGTTCCAGAACCCGCTGACAAGTCGAAATGCGTTTTCCAAATCGGTCGTTTCGATTAGAAACAATCCGTATCCACAGTATCGTGCAGCGCGTAACGTGTTTGTTTCGAAACTTTTTTCGGCCAGCACGAGGCGACGAGATTAAAAACTAGTTATTTTTCTCACATTTCGGATTTTACCGATCGCAACATCCGCTGTGACCGGTTCAGCTGTCGTTCTTGGTCGATTAAACCTAGCGAAATACGACGGCCGCAAGCATAGGCATAACTAAGGGGGCGCAATATGGTTTTTAGCAACCCCTAGGTTCAAATGTAGCACTCCTGTTTTTTTTTTCTTCAGATCTATATAATCTATAGTAATTACAATTAAATACCATTTAATTTAAATTTCAGCAATTTTAGCACCCCCAAATATTTGGATTCCTAGGTATCTATTTATAAAGTTCCATTGAGGCTGTTCGAAATTATTTTGCCCAGGCCGAGCTATAGAGCTAGTCCAACCCTGGTCGCGGACACCCTTTTCGTTAGATATGTAATTATATATTTGCCCCTTCTAATAAATTTCCAAGTAACACCCATGTATATAACATCAGTTTATTTATAAATCGTTTATCGCATTTGCTTCTGTTGCAACCAGTATCTAACCTATATCAATGTCTTGCGTGGTGTTCGATTACGGCTTTACTTATGTGTTCAATATAATGACGTGTATTTTAGTTAACGTGCAGAATTTGGTTGGCAAATAGAGATCTGCATTACGTTATCGTGAAATATGTTTCGCAACGAAAGTAAAAAAATTTTATTATAATCTGCTCTCGCGTTAGCAAACGTGACCCAATGTTAGCAATGATTCCCGGGGAGAGTGAAACTTAAATAATAACTATGTTTGAATAACTATGCTAGTATTACAAGGAGCGTATTAAAAGGGGATGGGTTTTCAGAAGAATAGCTGACCCACAGTTAATGTCTGTTGACAAAATTGGCCTCTTGAAGACTTCTAATATTTTTTAATGTGCCGAGGGGTTAAAGTTAATATTAGACTAGGACAAATTTTCCATTTATCACTCTCTAAATCACGCAACTAGTTTAATTGTATAGTACAGTAAAACATTTATATGCCGGACCCCACGTAAAACGGGATTCTCCAAAATAAGATAAATATTAATGTTTTCAATGATACAATTAAGAATAAACTAAAAAAACACATATTATATGGTCCTATTGTGTTCTTTTGTTACAAGGTATACATTTATAATCCAATTTCAGTCCTAATAAGTGGCCTCTTGAAATAACCTGGCCGACATTGCTCTACCTGTGGATCATTCCCTGTGTATTAAATTGTAATAGGATCGCCACCAGCTATAAGATTCAGAGATCAATTGATTTCTATACCTGTTTAAAAGCTTGCGAACTTCGAGTATGTCGTGCGAGGTCAATCATATCGAGTTTGGGGAAACGTATTTTTGATTGCGTTATTATTGTTGATCATTACGATTAGTGCACCAACTATGTAACGTCTGGTCATTAGAATACTGTTGTATAGTAATTGCGGACAGGTCTGACGTGTGGCTCGTCACTGGTATGCGTTTCGGTATTTTACATAATACATCCGAACGCAGCGCGATATACAGATATACGAATTCGTATACCGCGACCACGGTATGATAATAATATATGGTGTACTTACCAAATCGATAGAAATGGTGATTAATTACACTATCCGATAACGTTTATGGATTTAAGAATATAATTACGAATCGTAGACTGTCGTTGAACTTCCGAGATCAAACACATGGTTCTACGTCAGAAGAGCGAATGCATACGAGTGAAAGCAAAAGTACGAAAACCAAATAAGTGAACAATAATATGAGCGAAAACATGTGGATGTTACAAACTACGAGTAAGTGCAATATGCATTGCACTCATATCTCATATTTCCATTATATTAATTTTATCTGTATGAATTATTTTCAAGTCATTTTATTAAAGTTTCTGTTGAGTGATTTTAATTATAGTCGTTCGACAATCGTGTGTGTTTATTCGCGTGTGTGGTTACTTATTTAATTATCATGTTTTATATTTTATTCTCTTGTTATATAATTATTTGTTTTCGTATACAATTAAATTGCAGCATATAAAATACCAGTATGGAAAGCTATTATTACAGTTAAATAGCTTATATTGCAAAGAAAAAGTGTATTAAAGTGTAGAATATTGACCACGTACTGATAAATTATGTAAAAATCGTTTAAATTTAAAAAAAATGAAAAGATTATCAAAAGTACTCTGCATGAAAATATGTGTGTGTGTGTGTGTGTGTGTGTGTGTGTGTGTAAGTACGTATCGGCGCATGTATTATTTTTTAGATTCTATGATATATATCGTTTTTGCATATAATTAAAAGAAAAAAACACTTCAATGTTTTTTTTTTTCTTACACGTATCAGTACGCGCGCATCACTCATGAAATTATAGTGATTTCGATCCATTAAATGTGACGCTCATGAATTTTAATAACTACGTGTACGCGTACGGTGAAATTCGGTTATATCTCTATATTTATAAGCGCCGCTTTTTTCCTTCGAATCGCCAAGGACTATTTTTCTATAATAACTATCTACGCGCACATATTATTATTGTACATTTATACGAATGGCGTTCAAAACGTTGATGTTGTTATTAATTTAAATTGTTTTGAAAGAATGTATTGAATTTCATCAGGTTGTATTTTAAGTAAGAAAAAAAAATTGTATTACAGTGCAGTAATCGGTGTTAATAGTTAATAGATAAAAATCATCACTAGGCAGAACAATAATACGTAATGAAAACTAGCGAATCATTGCCGGGTCGGCCGGTAGTGCATCCACATTTAGCTACTGTTCGTAATGCTTACACGAATTGTACACGTGCGTACGATGCGAATTTCGTAACGCGCCAAATAATACGTAATGTTATTTTGTTTTTACAATGAGACGCGTTTGAAACGTCCAAAAACCGTTTAGCCAGGAAACGGCCGCAGAAACGTGCCAGATTTTTGAACACCATTAATTCACCATTAATATGTATGTTGTACGGTATTAACCGTTTAGACGCGCTCGGAAATTTCACAAAGCACTCGAATTTATCGAACACGTGCGCCCGGGCAGCGATTGCTCGAGATCACAGGACCCGGTGACGTCTACGGACTGCACCCCGTAGTGTTTTGATCTGATCGATTCACTGGTGTATCATTAAATTTGAACGAAATCATACGTGATACGGTGCACCCATCGAATGCGAGTCTTTTACGAGACGCACACACACACACACACACACACACACACACATACACACTTGCACGTGACACGGTTGTATACGGTGATGGATAGTACAACAATTCAACAGTTACTATACAACGGAACATGTTAATCGGTCTCTTTATAAACGCACACAGTGTATTTATTATTTTATTTTGAAAAATACGGACCAGAAATTAATTTCGACCACATAACTAATGTATTTAATAACGTCACGTCGTGTATGGGCCACCATAATAATTACGGGAAAAGTGTGTGTCTATCATGACGTTTTAATTTATAAGCGTTCGTAAATATCTGTGACAAGACTGCTGCTCGTAATGTTACACGGCCCATGGGAGTGTAATAAACGCATTGATTGATACAAGCACATAAATTATTGTTCGATCGCCGTTCACAATTAAGCGTTTTGGTCGTATTTTTTTTTTTTTTTTGATAGTAAAAATTTAATAATTGGCACCTGTGAATGATGTGTATTAGATGAACAATGTAATATATTATTCTAGACCCATAAATTAGGTCTCGTTATAAGTATTTTATGGAATTATTCAAAAATATCGTAAATTATAAACGAAACGAACTCTCGCGGGGTCATGTAATGAATGAAATATGATATTAATCTTATGATTTTTCGATACCAGAAAAAAAATCAAATACAACGTTCCGATACACGGTACGCGTTTACGATTTCCATATTTAATCGATTAATCATCGGTCAAACATGTTTTGAAATAAATCTAGTTAGTGCTGTCACTGCGGATTGATAATATATAATAGACGAAGTAATAAAAAGCAAGTTTCAAAACGAACAACCTAATTTCCCTAAGAGATTTTATGATGTTATTTTCATCGGATTGTTCGTGTACAGTTTAAGCTCAAAAAGTCTAAACTTCTATCTAAAACAAAACTCTTTAAAACACAATTATTTTTATGCACTATGACAATTTCATAAACTTGGAATTATCATTAAAAAAGTTTCCTTTTGACGAATCAATTTTTCATTGTTGATTGACTATAAAATATTTGTTAATAATAATATTTGTTGTGTTTCGAAGCTTTCAGAAGTATGACAAACTGAATTTGAGGAAAAACAAGCTGCTTCCAACTCTATTCACTGTGGATCTCTGGATCTCAGCTTCTCAGAGAATGCATACCAAACGATATTTTTAATTCTTTGAATAATTGCGAACAAAAAGAATAAAAAAATATTTTCAAGGCACAAGCATTACTTAAATATGTATATGCATAACTAATAATATGGTACTATTAATTTTTCATCACCAAAACATTACTATTGTAATGTATACGATAACCTTACGTTTTCGTTAAATATATATAAAGTAGGTATTATTGTTTGAGCATATTATTCCGTTCAGTAAAAGCAATTAATTTTTTTAATTGATAAAACCGTAAATCCCTTTTTAACGAAATCCTTCCAAAAGACCGTCAACTTTGTCGTACAGAGTTCTGACCATTTTCAAGCGCATTAAAGGAGCAAGTACGGTTAATGCCGTCAAATCTTACGATACGATCGTATCGTAAGCACGCGCGGTACCTATCGAAGTTCGATCGCGTCCAGTGTAACGCAAACGCGAGTCGCGCAACGCATTCGTACGCGCGGGTTCGTGGATTTTCCTTCCTCACTCAACCGACGGGCTTATGCACGAACCAGAATACGGAAAAAAACCGCGAGATTATTTCGACGCGACTTCGGTGCTCGACTTGGGGGGTGAACACAGGGAAGCGGTATATCCTAATTAATTTTCGGAAATTTAAGCGTCCCCCTACTATAATTACGTTATAATTATAACGTTTAACAAGTTTTGGAGAGGCTCTTTTTTTTAAAGTAGATAGAGCCTTCCTTCTTTAATTTTTCCAAGTCGAGCACTGCGCGACTTCGGTGTAAATCGTATGTGTACGCACGCAGAGTACGCAACCGCCACGCGATATCGTCATCGATTTATCACACGCGACGACCGGTCGATCGTAAATCACGTGACGTTCGATTTGTGTTTTTTTTTTTGTTTTTATACTCTCGCGTCGACGTACACATTATTATACGCGGTGCACACGTCATTACGACGGTGGTATATTACGTTGCACGACACTGCCGATGTATCGATCTTGACCGGAAACGAATAATTTTTGCTAGACGTGTCAGAACCGGAGACTCGTCGTACCCTTTCTTACCTCCTTTATATTGCTCCGATCCACGGGATGTGCACGTGAACTGGTGCGGACCGAATAACGTTCATGTTCATTAAAGCTCGCGGTCCCAAACCAAAACAACGTCAACGGTCAGTTAAACTCGATTATGTTGAATTCTAAACTTTTGGCTATAAATTAATCAGGACATAACAATAGTTATGAGTTTGTCCCAATCAGAAAACCACTTAGGTAGAAGTAAATTGTTCTAACTGACTAACTGACTAATTACGAAATTAAATCAATTACGATATAAATTCATCAGTTTTCTACAACATCGATCAAATACCGTTAGGATTTGGAACATTTCGATAGAAAGCCTCTTTTTTTTTAATCATCAAATAGGCACTGTTTGTAATTAACAGACCGAAAGATCTTAAACCGACTGATTATATTTCATGATCCAAAAAAAATTAAAAATGGTGTAGTAGAAATTGTTACCCGTAACAACGTATATCGTTCGCTTTTGATCGAAAAGTACCGGATCGTTATACCACGTTACGATACGAGTACATTCGTTATTCGTTACTTTTCTAGCGCACAGTTATAATATTTCACCTAGTGTTCAAGACACACGACTGTTATTGATAATAATAATAATTAATGCCAAGAATTTTTTTTCCCCCGTTTTTAATCACACGCCACCGGGAGGTGATAAATCCGCGCGGCGGATTTCGCACCTCCGAGACGCCTTATTAAAATAATTATTTACCATCGCCCGACGGCATGGAATTAAATTTCATCATTAAAATACATGTTTTTTTTTTATACATTAACGAGCCCACGCGGGTTAAACGATCGGCGATAGTGTCCGACTCTGGCTCGCGGAATCACCGGTGTGTGGAGCTCACACGACGAACCGTATAACGTATATAATTTATTCAACGAAGACCGCGGTCGGCAATTATAAGAATTGTTTAATCTTTTTTCTTCCCGAAAAGAAACAACATAACTCTGAACACCGATGGGACTCGGCACGCCGCTAACATAGTCTTCGTTTGGAAAAATAACGGTTTCGCGTTTTTATGATTCGTCGTGTACACCATTAATAATAATAATAATATGTACAGATATGATACGTTTCCGTTCTGCGTGTCCAACCTACGAAACTGAATATTGGCGTCGCCAGTTCGAAGAAACCCGGAACCAGAAACGAAGTACTCCGGGTACATTGTTATGTATATGCAGGCGCACTTTGTACGGACGATTAAGGATTGTTGGCATTGAGTGGATCACGGCGTTTTAAATAACTTCGAAATACTCGCGGTCGTACAATACGATCGTTCATCTATCATAGGCCGATTTACTTGTCAACTGCTAAAGAACTGCGTTACGAGAAAGTGTTTACCGTCTTGCAAAAAGTTCGGTCGTCTTTTATGCCACACAGCGAATAATTGAAATAGTTGATCGTTCGGATTGAGGAAATACCTGAACGGTATACTGAACAGATACTTTAAATATATAGCAATTGATTCTCTACGGTAAAATATGAAATATATTTGAGATAGTAACAATTACATTTAATCGTCTGCAGTGATGAATATCTTTAGGAATAGGGGACGAGTAAATTCTCCCCCTTAATTCGGTAGGCGGTTGGGTAATTTATCGATAATCGATAGCCAATTAAACAGTAGGCATACTTAAATACACTGCTATTACGTAATTATATATTGTATGAGCACAACGACCAATTTTTTTTTCATAACTATTGAATACTTTTGATTTGCTCAGCCCCCCAATACCACCACCACATAATTGCAACTAGTCTGGGCCACTGGTCACCTGTAATCATACACGCGTACGTTGCACACCACCTGTTGCGATTAATTTTATAAAAAATAAAATTGCTCCGTATAATAGATTCGTAAACGGACGCTTAAATTATTCACATTGTTTTGATCATATTTTCTGTACACCCTTGGGCGGTCGACACGTTCGGTCACTAAACGAATTTAAAGGTTCCGTGGTTTTTAATGGATCAGTTTAGCGGCAGCGGTGGTGCTCGAACGAATAAAAATTAATACGAAATCGATAATCAAAGATCACGTTATATTTCCGTCGTATTACACCCATTTCGGGTAGTTTGAACCGAATGTCATAGTGTATGGCTGCGTAAAAGGAACCGTAAGCTACGAAAGAAATCGTTGCCCACCGTCGAACTCTGTTTTTTGAATGAATGTAACGACCCGACGGATTTCGTAACTCGATTTACCTAATGTACGGTAAATCTAGTAATGTTTACTTTATTTGATTTCGAATTGTAAGAAGAAATTATCACTGTATTAGTTTTAGTGCATGGCAGTGGTTCCAAAACTTTTGCAACCGACCTCATCTCGTGGTGATCTTGACAAAAATCATGTTCTCTTTTCGTCCTTTACTTTATCGTAATTTATTTTTAGACCGACGTCAACGGCCGTTGCCTTGGCGTCCCGGTAAAATTCCGCGGTGCACACTTCGGAAACCCCTAACATACTATGTTGACCAGCGTACTATTCGGGTTTGTTCGCCGTCTTACAGTATAGCATTCAAACTGCAATATTGTAGACATCGCTGATTATCTACGTGACATAACGTTTCAAACGATGAACACCCGAATGATCTTGGTCCGCGCAGCGTTTATAATATCAATTTTCAAACCGGCAAACCTATGAACGAAATTACCACCATAGTAATTAGACCGTCAGAAGTTGTCTTTTAGTTCGTGTTCTCGGGGTGCGATTTCGGTCAAAAGTGACGCGTGGTGGACTTAAAAAACTGCCCAGTTACAGGGATGGTTTTCTTAAATGTCAACGCGTGAAAAACACGTAGTCAAAAGAACTATAATTTCTATAAGAAAAAAAAAAATAAGTAAACCATCCTTTAAATTTATTTCAAAACTCAAAATGCGTGAAATTGTTTTTTTCTCCCTCGAATGAGAAATCAAACGGTCGTTAATTGTTAAGATTATTCTTTGCGATCACCACGTACTAATTTTATTATAAACAGTCGTTTTATTTTTTTAAATAAATATAATTTCTGATGCCGAGTAGATTAGGTAAAAACGCAAAGTAAAATAATACGAAAGCCGTAAAAAAGCTTTGCAGATCACTGATTGTTATTTCATTTACTCGTGTTTTCATTTAACGTGTGTGAGCTGGTCGCGTTTACCTCCGCTCAGGGGCGTATTTAGACTTACTTCTAGAGGGGGGGGAGGCAACTCAAATTTTTTCTTTAATTTAGGCTCAAAATTTACAAGTGAAATTGTTGGTAATATTTATAACAGAATCCTTAATATTTGTGGCTTTTTTTTTTTTTTTATCTAATGCCGGATCCACTTAGAATGGTTAGAATGCTTTTTTAACACCTATCTGTATTTTGAATGTTTCGCTTATGTTTTATCTAATTTTTCACTAAGTATGAACTGGGTTTTTAATCCAAATAATATATATTATTATCGTTATGGGACGTATAAACATTATAAGCAATTGAGCGTTTAATGCTATAAATAATTTAAACGTATTCAATTTAAGCATTTTAATGTTTAAAAAGTTTTCCGTTTACCGTTATTGACAATTAAAACGTTATGAAAAATTTAGCGTTTTGCGTTATTTAAATTAGTGTAAATTTGAAACGTTTTCAAATGTAGTAATACTATTAAATAAATCATAATTTTTGTTTCTTAATAAAATACCCATTACTTATATAAAAATTTTCTTGGTCTAAAAATTCTTGGGGGGGGATTGTCCCCATCGCCCCCCTCAAATATGCTACTGCCTCCGCCGCTGGTGGACGTTTTACCTCGCCCGCAACGATCGCAATCGTTCGCCATCAACGAATTAAATTAAATGCAAACCAATATACGATTGGTAAAAGTATATATTACATATACACGTATTCCGAACACACGTTTTGATCTTGTCGTTACACAAACGTCTGTTTTCCAGTTCTGGAGAATAGAGTTATCGGACGATAGCATACAGAAGACTCTTAATGATTCGAAATTCAGGAGACCGGTGTGAAAATTCAATTAAAAAAAAAGGTTTCCAATTCAACAACGGTCGAACTGTCGAGGGAAAAAATAAATAATTCGAATTATATAGAGTTGAAAGGTTTTATTAAAATACATATTTATAATTCAATTTATTTAAATACATTATTACATTTACACACTAATGCCTTATACGTATTCATATATCCGATTAGAGCTGGTATTCGGGAACGTAGAGCAACAAATTATTTTTCGTCTGCTTCAACTGTTTCCGTCATATTTTTAATTTGTCTTTTTGGTCCAGTAAAAATTTGTTCAAAAACCCCTCGTCGACGCAATAAGGGGCTGCAATGCGCGAGCTCATCTGCCCCTAACTAAATTCAGCTCTTACGGTAACTCGAGCAGCGTTCGCGGTGACGATTCACTTCGAACGCGTTGCGATTCCCCGGCAAGAACGTGAACTGGAAGGATTTTTTCCGCCCCCCCCCCCCCC
>NW_020272803.1:638605-644238 GCF_003268045.1 Sipha flava | reverse complement strand
CACCTTTTAACTATTTGACGCTTTTAATTGGTTCATTTGAATTTCCGAGCGAATTTCTTTTGCGTTTATCGATAATATCATTGATTATAAATACTATTATTTATAATCAATGATAATATCAACCATATTTAATGGTTGGTAATTTAAGGTTCAAATGAACCAATTAAAAGCGTCAAATAGTTAAAAGGTGCTGAGACCGACCCCAGAATGCCAATATGCGACCGGGCAGATAGAACAACGTTGCTCGGTGCACTATAACACACGCAAATTGTACGCATCCAAATCGTAGGCGTAATGCGCACGTTCGCATTCTTAACAGGTGTTGTCCCCGCGGAGGATATTATGTATTCGATTATGTTCGTTTCTATCGGTTTTTTTTTCTCCTCCGAACGCATTATTATCCTTCTGGTCCGAGTACAATATACTGTGCACGCGGAGAGAGACGCGATGAATGGATATTATTATACAGCGACGGGCGCTTGTGTGCACTTCTGTTGCTGCGGTATACCTATTATGTTTTTCTTTTTTTTTTTCGGACGCCGACGGATAGATTTAATTGAATTAAAATGCGAACCGCAATCCTCCATTGAGTCGCGTGGGCGTCGGGGTCGAAACCACAATGCGACCAAGAGCACTTGGCGTACATTATAATACACACACACACACACCCATATAAATATATGTGAATACTTCTTTCTTGTTAGAGTCTGTATTTATGTTTTTCGCTATTCCCCTGCACCGCATCCATCCGCCCCACGTTTCTCTTCCATTTTTTCGGCGCGTTCTCTTCTCTTGGAAATCCGATTAACCACAATAGAAGAAATACCCACAGGGATCCGTCGCCACCACCGCCGCCGCCTCCGCCACCTACTGCACAGACTGCCGAACCGATTTAACGTTTTCTTTTCTTTCCCCCCGACCGCATATTATCACGTTGTTTTGTGCTCGTCCGTTCGGTCGTACATTACGCGCGCCCAACTGTCACCCAGCGGTGTACACATCACGTGCCCGTGTACACAATAATACATAATACGCCTCGTTAGTATCCGCGCGCTGCACCGGCCGTTTGGCTGTTGGGAATACGTTTCGAAACGACCGACTTCATTACGACCAACATTTATTATCATAAGCACAACGCGGCCTCGATAACTTCATTGCGGATACGGCTGAGGACATAATATTGTGTATTAAAGGTAAACCGTATGGTTCAGGGACGGCAAACACGTAGGCAAACTCGAAAACGTTTCGAGGGCACGCAAACAATTAAAATACCAATATTTTTATCTTTAACGATAAACTATCAAATCGCAGTGCTAGTACTTTTTCGTTATTGTTGATGACGTCTTTTGGAATATTAAACCGTAGTACATAGTATATTATGTTCTACGGCATTAACAGTTTTTTTTTCTGTTTTTCTTCAATTCGTTCATACGAATCACTATTTTCAGCGATGAATTTTATAAAATCTCATTAAAACGACTGACTGATAAATGTAGTGACGCACGTATTTCGTTAAAAGTTACTAATATAAATCAAATTTCAAAAAATTGGCATCAAGTATTCGACAAAAGTAATCACATTATGATGATCAGTAATTACCATAGTAATTATATGTATATTTATATAAATATACATGTAATTACTATGGTAATATTATATGTTCTCTTATAAAAATAATATAAATATATATTTTTTTTATAATATTTAATTCCACGCTCAGAGAAAAAAAAAAAAAGTAATTTTTTGTGCATAACGACAAAATAATTTGCTATCTCTGGTAGGTTCGTTCAATAATTCATTTTTTTTTTTTTTTTTATTCTATCTTTATAAGCGAGTACAATTTATTTAGCATTTTTTAACTATATTTTTCTTGAATTTAAACTGCCATTAAAATGCATTGATTAATTAAAACCAAATAAATATTGCTCTATAATGGTTTTTCCTCCATTTTTATTCAAAAATACCCACAAACAAACATGCATATACATGTTGTATATAATAGACATATACATAGCACGAGCATGTTCGAATCGATTGACTTTTATGGTTTTATTTGAGTGAAAGAGAAAGGTACAAGTTGTCTTGAAATTTCTTTGATTTTGCTTTTGATTGTCCGTAAAACACAAAAAATAAATAAATATTTACTTTTATTTGACAAAGTTAAATTAAAAAAAAAAAAAATTAAATCATTAGTTATTCAACTACTCTGAGCGTACTGAATATAAAACATTATAAAACATCTACAGTTTAAGTCGCTTATGACTACAGTAGCACAAACTCTTAACTTCTTTTTATTTTGTTATTGTTATAACATTATTCAAGTTAAATAAGAAACATACATTAATTATATACAGCTGTGGATCGTTAGATTCATTTTTATACAGTCACAATATTATCAGAACACGTAACTTCTCTTGCGTTCATTACCTCTGAAATAAAAAAAAAAAAAACTGCTGACGGTTGAGGGTTGCAGTGATATTGTTCGTTTGGAGCGCAACGAAAACATTAATTATATCATACTTAACGGTCCTCAGGGTTAAATTAAGTGCTCGGACAAAACTCGAACGTATTACAAGCAAAACACTGACGGGTAATGAAAAACAATAACGATGGGATTCCGCATGAAACCTTTACCATCATATTATTGTGTAATACGAGGCCGACGAGGTCAACACTCAACAGTCGGCATTCGTTTTGTCCTGCCCAAGATGATTATCCTTATTTCCCACCATTGTACGTTATTGGTTTGCGCGCGTAGGATCGGTCTAGTGGATTTAAGCCTAGAGCTTTGCCATGCCCAAGTGGTAAATAATATTTATTCCCCCACATTTTGTACACGCGGACAATACACAGATAATGCATATGATAATTGGTTTTCAGAATCATCATAAACACTTTTACGGGTGCAAAATATACATTTCAAACTATTATTTTTTATTTTTTTTTTTCATTATCTATCAATAATAAGTCATAACAGCTTGACATAAGCTTGTCTCGTGTATATAATGATTAATAATATTTGCAAATAGTATATAGCCTCATTTAAGAATAAAATATCTAATGAATTGTAAAATATAGCAAACGGTCAATACAATAATTAACATTATTGACATGATAAGTTATGTATTTATACTAAAGTTAAGAGATGGAATCGGAAAAGATAAACGTTAATGTGAATGTATTGGTGAAGAGTATCAGTATTATTAACATTCAACGGTTTATTCCGATTCAGTCGACTATAATCTAAACGTCATTCAATCTTTACTCGTTTTCTCGTTTTACACGGTTACGACAAAAATGTTAACCCTCTCGACATTTCCATCCGTTCCAATCAATACGTACGTAATGTACGTTATGATGCGTGAACTGCATTTATTCAAATCCGAACGTATGATGCACACATATACGATTTGGTCTCATTTGAATGAAACCGATCAGGTTATTTGAATTCGAGTGTACAGCGTTGAACGCGCACTCAGAAAAAAATTTAATTTCAACGATGTACCGGTAATAATGTCATTATTATCCGGATTCGATCATCGTACACGGGGCTAACTGTGTGTAACGGTTCAGTACCGCGATCCACGACGGTCACACGGAACGCGTTTGGACGAACGACGAGTGTCAATCGTTCGGTTAATCGATTCGTTGAGGGTAACTACACGCAGACATACACGCAATTTCAATTTTTTACCCGTGGGAGCTCGAAAAACGTATACAGAACATACTTGTGAATGGTTTGCCTTTCACACCCCCAAAACTTGTTTTTAATATCATGCAAAGCATTTACGTCACAGAACATAACTTTTTGAAACGTTATGTTCTGGATTTCTGGGGGAGGGGGGGAGAATAAGCTCCCATAGCCCGCCTGATTTACACCTATGCATACAGAGTGCACGTGACGTGCAAATCGATAAACCATGCCGGTTTAACGGAGAGCTTATCCGAATTTTTTTCCCCCGAGATCGTCGTCGCGCGCACAGACGTAACAATATATACAGTAGAACTTCGATTATCCGAATATCCGTTATACAAACCCTCTATTATCCGAATGTTATTTCGTTTCTATTAATTTATCCGAACATCAATGCGTAATATATCGTTTGAAATCATTAACCGCTTCTTCTTTGAAAAATCAAAGCGAGGACGAAGAAAGCAGTTGCGATGAAAGTAAGAATACACACGGACCATCATTTACGGTGGCGTTTGCTGCATTTGAGATCGGTCTTGAGTGGTTAGATACACAGGATAAATGTTGTCCAGCACATTTATTTCTATTAAAATATTTGCGAAATTTAGCTGCGCAAAAGCCCGTAGTAGCATTTTATCTAACAAAAAATAATAAATTTGTCAAAATATTATACATTATAATAAGTCTATAATATTTAATAATGTTCTAATATTTGTAATAGGCATTAACATGATATGTAATAATAATTTTATGTTCATTGTAATAATATTTTTTTTTTTTTTTTAATTTTGTCTATCCAAACTCTTCCCAATTAGTTCGGGTAATGGAGGTTCTACTGTACGATACATTTGTGCAAGGACGATACTTCGTTTCTCTCGGTCCGTCTTTGTCCTGGAGACCGCGTCTCGTGTCCACTCGTTTCGGATTTTTCGGACCACCCCGAACGTGACGTAGGTATATTGAATTTTCCCTCCTCCCGGGTCACCCGGTTTCTCCCCGACGAGATCCTCGCGACCTCGGGCGGCAGGTTCGATTTTGGAGCCAAGACACGCGGTCCGGCGGACGGGTTATGCGCGCACCGTCAGATATCGCGGGTCCGATGATCGATGTCTCTTAGAACGCGCGCACGTGTACGTACACCCCGTCTCCGGAGGCGCTCATTACACACTCGTAATCATTGTTGTTGTTGTTGCTGTTACATTATTATCCCGAACGTTCAACAATGCGATAATTGTTCGGCGGCGAACGGGCAACAATAAGTAATAACGACGACGGCGACGAAAACGATAATGATATGCGCACTAGGTCACAATAATATGGTACCGGACCGGAGTTTTCGATAAATCATATTCGGTCGTTTCTCGGTAAACGGCTAACCCGTGATTTATGAACCACGATGTCGGACAACGTATCGCCGCGAGATCCGCCTGTCCGGCCGTGATCGCCGAGACGGACACAGCGTTTACATCTAGGTACACGCCACGGTAAAAAGGGGCACCAAGCACACCCGACGTCTCACTAAATACGTTTCGATTGTGCCGTTCGCGCACACTTACCGTGATCATATCCGTAGGGTGCCGTCCCGAAAACGATTCTCCCCCGTCGCAGCGGTCGTCGCAACGATATTAACAACGACGGCGATGATGATCATAGTTACTTGCGGAAAAACCACTTCGTTCGCATACCGACGGAACGATACGATTACCGAGCGCCCGATCAGGGGAATGCACTGTGAGGGTGTGGACAGGCGAAAACAGCGTTGGACAGTGAGGAAAAGCGTCGACAGTTTAACGACCGACGTAGAACTGTATAAAAGTGTTAAGTTTCGTCACAAGTGATCGAGCATTCACGACGACTGCCGATAACGGTGAATTATTTTTTGATCCCTGAATAAAAATAAATATATGATATGTACCTGTATTGAGTGTTGTTCAAACAGTTA
>NW_020272803.1:615858-638205 GCF_003268045.1 Sipha flava | reverse complement strand
CCCCCCCCCCCCCTATCACTCTACTAAGAAACCAACAATATTTGGTATAAACCCTTCTTTTCAAATTTTATTCAGTTTTTTTATCAAAAAAAAAAAATAGAAAATAGAAAATCTTTAAAATAGAAAACTTCTAAAAATAAAATATTTAATGTCTATTATTTTACTTAATTCTATAAAAAAAAAGCCACCCTAGGCTATAAGCTTTTTAGACTGCCCCCTGATCTGCCACTGGTCACCACTGAAAATATCAGTTAAACCTGTGATTCCCGAAATGCGTTACACGAAACCTAAGGGTTAGAACCTGAGCAGTTGTTGGTTTAATTATTAATAACCAAATAATTGAAAAATTTGGTTTGAAGTTGGAGTTAGAGACATTGGAGTTTCACGAAACACGGATTATTTTCTAAGAGCTCTGTGTTTGTTATCAGTTTGGGAACCACTGAATTAGACAGTAAACATCTAAACAGATTTTAAATTCGATCAGAATTATGCGTGTTATGATTTCTTTCATAAATTATAAGATAGTACAATAATAGAAAAATTCTCAGTAATTAAGTACTTTAATTCCTTGTAGTTTTATTTCGACTGTCCGTTTTGTTTTGTTGTAGTCGTAAGTTTACGTATGATACACAACTTACTTAATTAGTTGGATAATTATTTTAACTGCGGTAATTGAAAAGGATTTTTTCTGAGTCTGAACAGTTTGATGATGATGACGAAAGGAGCATCAGTGTAGGCTACTGAAAATGTTTGAGAACTAAATTAATTCGATATTTGATAGACGGTTTCCAGTGATAAAATTCCTTACTTCAAGCTTTCATCACATCAGTCAATGATGATTGTTAATTTATCAGTGTTCAATACGTTATACTGAGTAATAACAATAGTTAAAATATGAAAATATTTAATTACACGTTATAATTAATTATATTTATTATTATAATTAATAATACTTAGGTATTACTTTTGAATCTAAAATAAATTTTAACAGTCACATTGAAAAAATAACAAATAAAGCATTCTTAAATTTAGGCTTCATATCGCGTACATGTTCAAATTTTAACAAATACGATTTTTTGAGAATTCTATAATTTGCATTTGTGAGATCACAATTAGAGTACTCCTCCTTTATTTGATCCTCTGATAAAATTTGTACTCCCAATAATCTCGAAGCAGCAGAGGCGTATACTAGGGGGGAATGTGGGGGGTTAGATCACTCCCATAGGTCTTTTTAAATTGTATAAAATAGTGTTCTTAATGTAAGGAAATTATAAGGAAACAAAAAAATATTGCAAGGATTTATTGTAAATTGTTATTTTGACACATTCAATATATATATATATATATACTCTATATTACTATATAAAATGAAGTCGCTTTTTTTTATTTGAGATAAACACTGAAACTACTTATTGGATCGTCGTGCAGTTTTTTTTTTTTTTTAATTAAAGAGGACATCACAGAGAAGGTTTTAGGCGTAAATTTAGTCCGATAGAGTTAATAAATAATTAGTTATTAGTTAGTACAAAAATGTATAACATTTCATCAATTGAATACAGCTGAGCCGATTTGGGTCAAATTTTTTTTAATTCTTTTTAATTGCCAGGAGAAGGTTTTTACGAAAAAAATTTTTGGAAAAGTGCTATTGTTTAATAAATCATAATATAATTTATTAATTTTTGACCCGGTCGATAATTGCGCAATTGAGAATGAATTATTAAATAAAACTATTAAAAAACTATTAAAAATTATTTAAAAACTATTAATTTTATTTTGGGTAGTAAATGACGGGTATTGCATAAATATTAAACAAAAAGATCCCGCAACAGGTGCCAAAACAAATAAGAATGTTAGTTCGAAAAATTATTTTCGATTAAAAATTACAATCAGGACAAAGTTATTCTACGATGTCATAAGTTTTGTCAACAATTCATGGTCGAAATGCATGTAAGATAGAGAGCGAACGATTTCGATACTTGCGATTCAATCAAAAAAAGCTGCGGGCAGAAGATTCTCAAATCAATTATTAGATATTGGAGATGGGAAAGTTACTACAGATGAAACAGGATGTATGAAATTACTGACCAATTTCTGCACAATCATTTATTCGCAAGATGCTCTCATTGACCAGATATTTCTCAATGACACAGACAATACACAAATCATGAGTGGCTGGCAGAAAGAGCAATTTTAGTAGCAATAAATATGGACGTCGACGAATTGAATCTCATGATACAACATTTTTTACTAGAAGACTTGGTGTCATACAAATCTATAGATACAGTTTGCGATGCTACTGAAGCTATAAATTATCCAACAGAATTTTTAAACTCATTGGATTTAATAAGCATGCTACCGCATAATTTACAATTGAAGGTTTGATCTCCGGTTATTTTGCTTCGTAATTTGACCCACCACGGTTGTACAACGGCACGCGATAAGTCGTTAAAAAATTAATGAAAAATTTTATCGAAGCCATCAATTTAAATGGCAAATTCTGAGGTGAAAATATATTATTACCGCGAATCCCTATTATACCCACAGATGTGCCAATACAATTTAAACGCCTTTAATTTCCAATTAGATTAGCATTCGCATAACTATCAATAAGTCTCAAGGCCAAACGATATTTATCTGTGGCTTAGATTTAAGCACATCATATTTTTCACACGGACAATTATAGGTGGCGTGCTCTCGTACCATCCAGTTTGTGTTGGCGAAAGATGGGATAACAAAAAATATTGTACACACTGTTTCATTAAGGGATAGATATTGTTTTTTACTAATATTGTCATAATTAGCGATATATATAATTTTAATGGATAAATTTTAATAAATTATTAAAAAAATAAATGTTTGATGTTTTTTCATTTTTATATTTCGTCACCGTTTATAGCACTCCATACCTCTTTCTTATATCCTTATCCTTACCCACATTCTTACGTGCCTATATTAAATTAGTTATTTTTTTCTAACAAAATATTCTCTAGAAATAATTTATATGACAAAATAACGTTTGTCGGGTCAGCTAGTATATATATATATATATATATATATGTATCTTTTATAATTTATTATTGGAATGTGCAGATTTAGGAATTTTCCTTCCATAATATTTTTTTTGCAACTGCTCTCCCCATACAAAAGTTATGTATACGCCACTGAGATACATTCCAAAACCATTTTCTCCGTTATCTCTCTTTCAAATTCAAAGTAGAACAACAACAAAATACTGAGTACAATAGTTTATTAACTTACTTTAATCTAGAATCATTAAATAAAAGAAGAGATCACCTCCACCTTACATTTTTACAAAAATTATTAAACAATTCCATAGACTGTCCATATTTGTTAGAAAAATTAAAACTTCGAATTAATATCAAATCTACTAGAAATCAAAATATTTTTTTATTAATAATATTTTTAAAAATTATTTACGTACTTCGCTTGCAAATACATTGATGACCGAGGAAAATATTACAGAATTAAATTTATTTTAATTATTTATAAAGTAATTTAAAATGATGTTACTATATGTCTATATGTATTTTTATAAGAAATTTTATTGTATTTTAAATATCAAGTTTTAATGAATTCTAATGTTTTTCATACACAATGTATAAATGTATTTGTATAAAGATTATTTTGCAAATGGAGTTTTTTCCGTAAATAAAGAAATATAATAAAATATAACATGTAATTAAATAACAGTTAGCAGAGTTTGCAATGTTTATATTTTATGGGATAAAGTATTTATTTAGATAAGTAAATAAAAAAAGAGAAAAATTTTTTGTTTTACATAACATGAAGGTTTTTGTATATAATTATAATAGGAAATAATTGCAACATCTTTTAATTCGAATTTCTTGGAGCATATTTGTTAATATTTAGAATCAAATGCATAATATAGCGTAGGTTGTAAAAACCGTTTTAATCCTATTTATCTCAAACTTTGATAATTGTTTTTTTTTATTATTATTATGACTCGTATTGAAATATTAAACATTTTCTATTGATTTGTGTAGTTAAACAAAATAAAAATTCGGTAGTCATTATTAATTAATTAAACTGTCGAAACTTTTTTTTTTATAATAATTATTCGGAAAATAAAGGTTTTAAATCAAAAAGTTAGCCTATTCAAGTGAGAAACCCAGTCCTTTAAAAAAACGTGTAAATATTGTTTTAAAAATTACGTGATGTGCAAACCTAATTGGAATTCAATTAAAAAGTACATTACTATCGATATTTGACCACTTAAAAATATTCGTCGAAATCATATTTCAAACGCTTCATTTATATTCATAACTTATCAAATAACGCAGTTTACACATGTTTGTTAAAATTCAGCATTATATACGCGAGACTAAAGAAGAACCTAATTATATATATACACATATTTACACGTATAGTAAAATATTTAAGTTAATTTCCTTCGAGGTTAGGGTAAATCATTTTACGAACGAGTTGTTTGTGAAATCAATAAATATTTTTCTTAGTGAATATTGAAATTATTAGCTGTATTATTTATTAATTTATTTTGGATGAAAATATAATACTTCCGAGTAATTGGATATACGATGGCATGATAGCAAATTACAAACACATTTAAAAACGTATTTATTTTATGATCGTAAACATACTCACCCTTTCTGCGTGTAAATGAAAATGCTCGCGAAACCCTATTACTTCGGAATGGACGGATGAAAATTAATTTAAAATACACATAATTCATTTTCCGTGCATCAATTTATAAACCTATCGAATATATTATTATTATTATAATGATTAGCATATACCGAGTGAAAATCATGAACACGAGAAAGAGTTATAGCGAATTTTGTCTCGAAATTGATCACCCACGCGGTTAAATGCAATTACTCTACAATGATATTATTTAGTATCAATTGTGTAACACGAGAACATTTTTGAATTAATGTTCATGCACTTATTTAGTACCTCACATATAATATATATAAGTACATATAGACTGTCTGTGAGCGTTTAGTTGAGACGTTCTTGCCGTGTTAACAAAAAAATTGTTTATCGAAATTCATTAGATGCCATGTTTGTATTTCATCTGTAAATTTACAAAAAGAACGACCATGTGCAATTATGGAAAAATAAGGGTTTGATAACCTTATTGAAGTGAATTCACCTTTGTTACGAAAAAAGATTCGTACGTACACTACCTATATTTTGTGATTAATAAAATGATTAAGTACAGATGTATAATTTCAAAGTATGCGTTGGGTTACTTTTATACGTTTCTAAAATACTTCCTATGTATATACAAAATACCTTACTATTAAAATTAATACTGGAGTTCAACATTGTCGTGAATGTAGATATGTGTAGATAGTATCGTATGATAAGCATTTAACCATTTCACCTTTTTTTTATATTATCACAGTAGACGACAATCATTATTAGAATAAATAATTGTGTTGTATTATAATTAAAGACCGGATTTAATACAAAATATGCATGCAAAAATGCACTGAAAAAAAAGTCAAAATAAGCAAGAAGAAAATGCAAAACATGCAAAATTAAATTGTAATTGTTATTAAATGTTATATTTGATTTTCATTTTGCAGTGAAATTATTTATTAATTTAATGAATATTTTCAAAAGCAAAAAGTCAGATGCAAATATACAATACGGAAATATAATTTGTTAAATTATAGAAATTATAGAAATAACAAACTAAAAAAATTATCCAAATAAATGTTTGCAAGAACATAATATGTTATATTTATATTGTATTATATTATTATGTTATATTATATTATAAGATGCAAATATTTGATCACCCATTTATAAATATTAATAGTTCACACTTACTGTAGTCGAACACCAGAAAAATAAAAAAAATCTCTTATTTTAAAATGTTGGTTGAAATAATGTATCTTCAATAGACACTGTTTACGAATTATTGTATCAAAATGAAGATAAAATAACATATACGCTCATTTAATAATAATACATGAAAAATATCAATACAAATGTCTCCAAATGTGTTATAAAAAAAAGCAATACATGTGGGGACGCTCAGCACTAATGGGTAAACTTGGCTACAACGTATTCTTACCAATAATTGAGGACTTGAAATCAATAACGGGCTAAGTGCCAAAAAGTTGAATTTGAGTTATTCACAATTTTTGTTAAACCAGAGGAAAAATGTAAAAATAGAAGTCAATAAAAATGTAAGACCCTTTATTAACTTATACTTTAACCAACTCATGCAAAATAAAAGTTTCATTTCACTCCTTGATTTAAAAAAAAAATCTTATACCAAAAAAATTTTAAACGTGTTAAGTCACTGCAATATGTATAAGTAAAAACGTGCCAAGTGCCAAATAAAGAATTTTTTATTTTTTTACAAATTAAACAGATTTAGTTGAAATTTTTTGATATTTTTTAGTTTTATATACTAAGTAATTAGACTTAAGTCTTTACAAATAATAAAAAATTTAGAGTGAAAAAATAACTTAATTTACTTAATTAATTGTTCTAAGAAATTTTTATTTTCTTCTTTAAGAAATGGTAGCATTTGCTGAAGATCTTTTTTTTTTTCAACTGATATTTTATTTTCACAAACCAAGGACGGTAAATCCATTTCTTTTATCGTGTTAACTTTCACACCTTTTTTGAGGACTTTGCACGCGCTCCAACTTTCAAGTTCACTGAAGGTAGCTTTTGTTTGCACCACACCAGGCTTGTCTTTTGTTATTTTGAGCCAAGAACATTTTGAAATTTGTTTTCCGGTATTTAAGTACATATCTGCTGCTTTTTTGAAATCATAGAAATTATTGGGCTTCAATAAAGTGACTATAAACGGGTTATTTGGTGTTGCGTGAACCATGAGTCTTACCACGTCCATTGGAACTTCACACTTTTCAACTCTTTTACGTTTTTCAATTTGGACGAAATCTCTGTCACAGGACAGAAATTAATGCCCAGACACTAGATACTTATGGTTAATTTCATCAAATTTATCTGTGAGTGTTAAAAATATCCAAAGAAATAATAGCACCTTGTTTTTATTTTGTCCAATACAGTTATCGGACTAAATAGTTATTATACGTTTAATGGTTGGATTAGAATTCAATGCTTCAAAAACACATGAAGCGATTTCATTTCCTCCGCGGCCACTCATTTCTTCGTGCCATAAGAACATATGCCCCTTATTACTGTCGATAAAATGTACACCTAAATTGTAACAGGACAACTGACGCGAATAAAACATTTGACTGTGCGTTAATGAAGGCAATGATAAGACCTGTTCTAAATCCATAGAAAACATGCAGAAATCGCTGGTAGGGAGCTGAGATAAAGTCGTATCTCGTTTCATTTGTTCCCTAGCTTTTTCAGCTTTTTTGTGATGAAGCTCTAACATATTTTTAGCATGTTTATCTCGAGGTTTTGCCACTACTTCCGCTGTTAACAAATCACATTTACTACATGTATCTATACGTGGCTTTTGGAAAGATATATTTGGGCATTTTTGTTCAAACGTTTCAAAGACAAACCTGTAGGTGACAGGAGAATTAGGAAATTTGTCTTTAAACGAACGAAAACGTCTACTAATATTTAAATCTTGGCTCAAGTGTTTATTTTTTTTTGTTAAAATATGCAAAAATATGTAGAACATGTAGTATAAAATGTTGATGTTTAATCAATAAAGTAAAAATTTGTGAACACACACATTGACTGCATGTATAATAATGTTGAAAATAGCAACATGCATTTTATGTGAAATTCGATCTTTAACTATAATGCTGTTTTTGATAAATCGATTTATGTGCATAAAACCGAGTTCCCATGACTCGTGAATTTGACGAATTTCCGCAGTGTGGCACGAATATTTAGTACTCATCGTATTCGATATTCGTCGCACACCACTTTCCCGTGGGTTGACACGAGCCAAAGGAAATTGCATTACTTAAATACGGATATTAGTCGATTCATTCCCGCAACGCAGCGATTATCGTTTTGCCATGTGGTCCGACTATCAAACATCAAAACAATATTGTTTTATCGTGAATGGTAAGTATCTAAGCGATCACTGTCATGTGTCGATCGTATCGAACCACAGGCAAATAATTGCATTTCTGACTCGTTCCAACTGTCTACTCAGCTGTTTGTGTAGATTGACGATTATTCGAGTATGTTCATGAAACGCACGAGTCGTGAGAACCCGACTCGAGAAATATTCTGATTTTTTTTATAATATCCCATGTCGCGTGTGATAAAGATTTGAAATCGAGCAAATCTCCTATTTGGCATTTTAATTTAAAAATAACCTCAAATATTTTTCTTATTAAAATTTACATAATGGTGGAAATATTATTTTTAATTCCAATTTTTCTTTCGCGAAAACTCAACGCAAGTAATTATTACGTAGATAGAACTATAATTAATTTATGAATATGTATTTTATCGCAACTGAAAAATTGAATATTCGCACATGGGATATTTTTTCCCGTCAACAACGATTTGTAACCGTACATTGTTTCATTGTAATTAACCAAATTACATTTTTATGACATAGTATATTTATATAATATAATATTTATAAAATGACAATTTTAAAGCGGAGTTTCGTTTTATGGTTTATTTATTTGCAACAAATAAAAGGAATAATCAACGACAGTTATAAATATGTTTCTAGTGAATTCAAAACCACTCATTCTCTTTAAAATATTCATATACTCGGTTTTGATTTACCATTCAATGGAAATCACATACTGTGTTCCTAGTATTCTCATTTACCCATTTCTATTAACTTGAAATGAGTTTTATTTTTACTCGTATCTAAATTAAAGCACTAATATTGAAATATTTCCTTTTACATTTTTCCATTTACGTCGATTGGATTGAAATATAAAAAAAATATAAATATCCTGCATAAAAATTACCATTCAAATATCACATAATAAATTTAGAAATATAATATAAAACGATATCATATTGTATAAATGTACTGCATGATTTATGAGGTATTTTGTTCGAAAAATTATTTTTCAAACAAATCTGATAAGAAATAACCCACTTGGTTCTGTAAAATAAAAACAAAACATTGTTAGACTAATTGGATACAAAATAAATAAGAATGGTGCATTTTTTTTTTTTTTTTTAATATTTCCATAAAGCAATAAACTCGCGTACCATATGGTAAGATATTAGTCTGAACAACACAGAACAACAATAATTACATTAATTATTTAATTTTGAAACAATTTGTTTATTTTTAAGCTTAAATAATATCTTTAAATAAAAATCTTTATTTTTTAATGCATTTATTGCCCTATACTGTTAAAGCGCATTTATGATTTGCAACTCAGTACAAATTAAAATTGAAATAAATGCAATTCATATCGTGTTTTATTATACCGCACAGACGATTGGGTAAGAAAAGAAATAATTGTTTTTTCAAGTCATGCAAAAACCAATAAAAGCCGTACCGACATACTCTCTGTACTGGGTGGGTATTTATAATGTTTATTTTACCAACACTAAACGTATAACGACTTTATGCGCGTACACCTATTTGTTCTGGATGAACATGTATAATAAACAAAAATGTAACAAAATGAAAATTGTTTATATCTTACAAATAAGGTGCAACCCATTTGAAATAACAAACGATGCAAGTGCGCAACAGTAGATATGAATTAGATAACGATTTAATTAGGTTTCGTTTTTAATTTAACAACATTTCGTAAAATAATAAAACTATCCTATCGTCTGTTTAAAATAATTATTTCGATCCACGCAGTACATAGTAATAATAATAAAAATAATAGCTATAATAGCGGTTTCGCGTCACGCGTTGGTCCTCCCGACCGTGACTTGTTGGCCGCAAGATGGATATTTTACCAGTAAGCACAACAACAACGGTCGTAAAACCGTGGTCGCATACAGCTCGTATTTGCATACAAATTATACTTTCCCCCTTCCCCAGTCGTTCATACTATATCGATTCGCGACGGAAACGGCAAGGAGCGAAATGTCCTGCGACGCGGTAGTACCGCAACACCGTTACGGTGTGCGTACCACGTACACGGAAATATAATAAACCCCCGTGTTCGGCGGACGTTTTTACGCACGCACGGCTCGCACAGGCATTCCACTACGACGGCTTTGAGCCGTTCCCATCCGGCCAAAGGTCTGAGGTTTTCTTTGATAAAAATACTTTAAAAAGTTGAAGAAAAAGAAAATGCAAACTGTCGGAAAACAATACACGTTCGTAAGTGTTTACGGAAACGCGCTGAACAGAGGCGAATGTTATCAAAACGCATGTGCATCGCTGTAAATGTTGACGCGTCGGATATAAATAATTGGTTTTCTTAAATCTCAACAGACGGCATTGACACGAACGTTTCACCGATGTCGCCACATTCCTTATTTGTAATCCTGAACGCGGTACCGTTACAGCGGGTGCGCTAAAACCCACGTGTTGGGGGCTGGAGTCCGGCATCGACTCACACATCTGACAATGGAGAAAACCGCGCGTTCACCGAGGGAGGTCTCCTAACCAGGAGATGTGCTCCGGAGACGTGTGAAAATATCAACAGCAGACCTGCAGCGTGGGTAAGGACCTTGATAGTATGTGCTCGTCCGTCGGAGAATTAAGTACCGAACATTGAGACTTGAGTGCAATAGCACAAACCTACAGTGTCGTTACATTGAAAAGAATGTTGCAACCTCATCGATTATAGTAATTTTAATAATCAGTAGGCTCCAATTTTCAATGAAAAAAAAAACATGGGGTGTCTAACAATTAGTTAAAGAAATTATTTATTTTTTTGTATTATAAAATTATACGTTACAAGTAAGGAAATCCGGATTGTCTGTAGGTTAGTAACGCAAAATAAAACAATGTATTATTTTAATTTGTTTATTTATATTCGTGTATAAAATATATTTAAATGAAACCCGTCTTTAGATCTTATGTAGGACGTTAGAATCGTTGAACTTGTATTATAACCACATCTAGACTCAAGAAATCCGTAGTACCGACCAACGATAATGGTATATTCCACACCATTTTGTGGATTTAAAATTAATTAGTTGGTCCTTAGGCTTGCATTCAAAGTAGTTAAATGAATTATTTGTTAAAAACAAACTTGATATAGAACAAAAGAAAAACTTTTCCTTCTAATTTGTTTTATGAGCGATAACAATAAGTTTATCAGCTTCCGTATTTTTCTAAGGTTTTATTTTTTACATTACCAATTTAAATACTATATCGCAATTTAATCAACGTCCATCGTAAACTTAATGCTTAACATAAAATGAACACAGTACATTCTTTAATTTTGTTTACGAAGTTTACGACTTGAACGTGAACTTATTATAATTTCTTCTCTATTCATTACAATAAGGGTAGTACCGTTTTCTTTTCTGGTCGCGTTTGTTTCATTCAAAAATAATGTAAACGAAAAAACTATTTTTGCTGTTTATTTATTTTTTCGTGATGTTTTCTTTTTGTTTTTCATTTAAGTAAACTTAATTTAAATACCGTAGTAAATGCCTCGTTTTCTTTTTTGAGTTTTAATATTTCTATAACACCATAGTCTTGTTTTCAAATGTATCACCTCTGTTGTTCGGATAAAAAATACTGCTGCTCATGTATAGTTAATAAAATGTAAATTTTTCGACTTGTTAGTATTCAACGTTTGATGAATAATCTGTTAAAAACGAGACTTCGGAAAAAAAAATCTTTCAAATTACAAATTCGGCGAAAAAAGCTCGGAAGGTTTCTTAAGGTTAACACTTAAATTTAATTTCTTGTTTCCGATTATATTTATTAATGTTTGTTAAATACTAATAAGAGAAAAGAATCTACTTTGAAAATAATTTGTTAATTTTATTCGGAAAATAATTTGGTGCCAGAGGAGCCCCACTCCTTTGTTGCTCCGAGACCTCCACACCTCCAAATCCGGCCAAATCTGGGCATAGGTATTTAATTCGAAGTGACACGTGTTCGGTCGGTGCTTTGGAATACGATTACGTTCGATAAACGTTCGAAGTCGAACGCTCGACACCGGCCGACCGATGATTAATCGTGAAAATTAAAATCCTAATGGAAAAACGGTGTCGTCGTTCGCGTCACGGGTTGTTAAACGGAAATCGGAACTCCGTAAGATCGTGCACAATACCGTCGGGGTAACAGCCGATAACGGTAACGATGTAGCCGTACGCTGTCGCTTTCGGACGATCCGTGATCGATTGCGCGAAACGACGAAAAGACCCGCCGCGGTCGTTTATTTTCCGGCGGACGGTACGTTGATAATACCCGTCCCATGTCCGTATGTACGGGGCACTAAACGCATCATATGGTACGGTTTGGGATAATACAGACTGACTCTTACGGACCGGTCCATAAACGGTGCAAAATGTTTTAAGATCGGACCGACAGTCCAGTTCACGGTCTACATTATTAAATATTATTTAATTACTGGTCCGGTTCGGTCTAAATATTATATGAAGCCGTCGGTTTGGTCCAATTTTGGTCTTTGATTAACGTTCAAGTATGGTCCGGTCTGACTTCGATCTCTTGGTAAAATTTGAATTGAAGTCCGGTCTGGTCCTTTAAATAACGGATCGAGCAGAGCACTACCGTACACAGGGTTAACTATACAAATTTGGTTGGTTAATGGCTCCTTTTCTGATAGTGTATATTGTACATTCCAGATCACAAATAATTCCAATGATTCTAATTAGGTTGAAATAATAAAAAGTACATATTAATTGCAGTAATAATACAAAGGTCAATAAAAAAAAAAAAAATTAAAGCCTCAATATAAATGCTAGGGCACACATGGGCCTCGGAGTTCACAACACTGATACTTTTAATCAGTTTTCCCAAACCTAATTTTCGTTAAATATTTACGACCGGAATCCGTAACAAAACGTTAACCAGACAAAATGGGAATTTAAAATGTCTGGTTTTTTCTAGTTCGGTTTATGGTTTAAAATAACATCAGCTTAATTATACATCACGTACCGATAGTAAAATATTTTAAGACTTGAGAAATAATTACAAACCATACGGCCATAATGACAATGGAAACATTTAGAACATTTATTTTGATCACATACGTTTGTTTAATGTTTCTTACATATTATAATTACAAATATGAATCATACTACATTAACTTGATCAAAGAAATTTTCTAGGAAACTTCTGAGGCACCAAGTCAAATACAATTTGAGACCACGTACTAGTTTAATAATGTTATTTATAATATCGTTTATATTTCTGAGATATCGAACGATTGATTTCGTAAAACTATTCAATCATATTTTTCTATTTTTTTTTTTTTTTTTTTTTATTACCCTTTTGGCTTTCATTGATTGACTTTTTGTACTTCTTTTTATAACTGTATTACACTAACCTAACACAATTGAATAATTATAATTTTAACTGTAATAATTGTAGCGAAGTATACAATAAAAAATCAAATATTTTATATTGGATTTTGTTGTTGTTTATCTTATTACATTTTTAACGTAGTTCATCTCATTCAATTTTAATGACATATCATAAAATGAAATAAAATTGTTTAGTTCGTATTATTTTGATTAACTTTTGGACATTTGTCTGAAATCTGTTTAAAATTGATTATAATAATTGGTTAGATACAGGATTAATGATCTAAATAAATACGAGTTGTAAAAAAAAAACTAAAAACCTTTCTAACTAACTAGCTTACTTATTGTGCGTGAATTCTTAAATACATTTCACTACCATCTTATACTATTGTTGTAACACAATGGAAATTAAAAAAAAAAACTTATCAACAACACTAATAATGAACACGTACACAGTAGGTCGTGGACAGTTGCGCAAAATCGATTTTACGTATAACCCCTCTGTTTTGATAATGTCGAGAATAAACTTGTCAAAACGAATGAATACTAAGTTAATGAAATACGTTGAATACGTTTGCCGAGACGGAGGGAACAGCTTTAGTCGTAATCAATTCATCATTAGTCAAAACTACTCAATATTCATCACAACCATGGTTGGTATTTTACGATCCTCTTCGGTTTATAATACTTTTTTTTATGTATGAATTATATTCATTATTGTTCAACGTAGAGTACGAACTCGTGAATAATAATATATCACGGAGTAATGGAAACCTAATTGACGTCATATCGCAATCGAGCCGCATACAATTTAAGGATCAATTCAAAGGTCATAAGTTTCAAAGCTAGTGGTACGAAAAGAACAAAAAATAAAATTTACGTTTTAACAAAATCATATTTTGATACGTTTAGAAGTAAGAGAAAAAAATTGCACAACCTACTCGCGAGTGTACACAATACCATATACCATATATTTTCAGTTAACACAACACTAACGTTATGTTCGAAACATTACGATGTACATGAGTGAATACTATTCAGATATATAGAATAGTGATCCAACGTCAGATAATAATGTCGTAATGCGCTTCGATCGGTTTTTACGTATTTACATTTTGTGTCGTGCACGTCTTTCGGACAACAATACAGTTGCAGCTGTAATATCCACGAAAGGATACGTACGTAGGGCTTGGCAATTTCGTAATTGTATTACGTATGTTTAAAGAATCTATCGTAACTTCTATTATTGTCAATGATCATTGGCACGACGTTGTGCCATCGTGTACAGATATCGCGGTAAATATATCAGCGTTTCCGGTGAGTTTCAAACTTATCGTGTTGACAATACCGAGTGGAGTCTACCGAGGAATTGTATTTCTATAGTTCATCGATTTCGATGGTCATAGACTCCACTTGGTCGCATGAATCGCGACGGAAAAAACAATAATCTTTTGACGCGCTTCTGTTCCGGACTACGATTACAGCCTCCAATAATTGATAGACGGTGCAAGCAGGGATTTATTCAGGGGGAAGGGGTGATATCATCCCGGAATTAAAAGACGACAACATTAGTTTGTAACCATAATCCATCATCAATTTTCATTCGTCAATCAAAAAAAAAATATATATATATATAATAACACGTAGGTATAAATTATTATTTTGGTGTGTGATATTATATAATCAACATTATATTAAATATACTACCAATTTTCTTTAAAAATGAGAGTATTTATTACTAATTATGATTAAACAATCGTTATACAATTTATATGTACCCCTCTATCAAAATATCTAAGATCCACCACTGCACGTGCGATAGGTCCAGTGCAGCACGGAACCGGGAACAAATAGTCCGACGATAAAATCGATCAATTGCTGATGCACAACCGAGTACGTCTTGGAACATCACGGAACATTAGTCCAACCATCCCCTAACGCTTTTTGCTGGAGCAGCGTCCGCGCGTAACGCGTGTTTCCCTTCGTACTCCGACCAGCGCATCCCACACGGTGTTATTGAAATGCTTACCATCAACATTTCGGGTGAGATATTATCGGAGTAAATACTGTTGACGACGATCGCATTGTACCGTCGGTCATACGGCGGTGTTTCGCACTTTTTGGTATATATTAAGTATGCGGCTAACGAAATAACGTGAGAAAATGAAAAATTTTGAAACGGAGTTCAACGATTTGATTAAATATCGTAAAAACAAAAACAGGTCCTGTTTAATTACGGTAAATAACCAAAGATTCCTGAGATAGCATTAGGATTTTTACTTAAATAAAATAATAGATACTTATCTATTTTTTATTTTTATCTAGTTGAATATAAACACTATACTTTAAATAATAATAAAAATTGTTAAACACCTGTGCGTCCGAGCTGTCTCGTTCGGGCGCCGTATAACATAGATGACGTGTCGAATTAAAAAGCTGGTGAAAAGTATAGAATGTATGCTGATGACGCCTCAAGTTAGTGCATACTATGGAAATGTATGGATGATCTATGGAATGCATTAACTGAGAGTGCCACCAGTAGAAGAATATGATGCTTTGAACCGTTAGATAAGGAGGCCGTCATCTTTTTTCTCTTTCACGCATGTATTCCTTAAGAAATTTGAGAAAAGATTCGGGTTCGATTCTCGGTTAGATTTTTTGTCATTTTTTTTTAAATTTCTTTTTTTCGTAATGCCAATTTGTTTATTTTTATTATAATACTAGCTGTCCCGACACGGCGTTGCCCGCGTATTAGTTGGTTTTTTTAGCATTTTCGTAGGCCATGTATTAGTGTTATTATGTATGAGAAAATTTAAAAGTAATAAGTAAAGTATCTAAAAGTTGAAATTAAGTACAAACCAAAATATATATTTTCTGAATTTACATTTTATTCATCTTATATTAAATTATTGTTTGTAATCAGTGACCTACTTACAAAAAATACTATATACATTAAAAATAAGTTGATTATAATTTTCAAAAAAGTTTTCCAAAGATTCCACAATTGCTCTCTCTTTGCGGAATTTTAACGCTTGACAATATTGGCATATTTTATCCATTGCACCAATTATAATTTTAGTATGTGCAGAGTAATTGATATCTGGTGCATATTCGAACGCAAGGCGAACGAATGATGCACGGTTGGTTTGTTGTCGCTCTCTGTCAAGTTCTCTAAATGTGGTTATGTGCCGTTCTCGCGCCGATCTTGTTCTCAATATATTTTGTCGTAGACGTTCATCACGCTGTTCTCGAGACTCTTGTCTGCGAATTTCTGCTGTTCTGATTTGTTGAGCTGCGTTTCTTGCTGCAATTTGTTCTTCCGATTCATGAGCTCTATTAGCACGCATACGTCGTGCATTTTTACTATACTGATTGTGTAGGTTAGATTTCCGCGGCATTATACTAAATTTAAAAAAAATTAAAGAATATTCAATACTGAACACTGCACAATAATAACACAATACCAAGTACTTATGGTTAGTGGGTAGGTAAAGTAAAATACGAAAACACTAAACCGGTACAAATTAAACTGTATAAATAAAAATAACAAACAAAACTCGAGACGGCTCGATTAACTTCAAGCCAAACCAAAATATGAGAATGAGGCAAACCTCGCTTTTGCCACTCAATAGAATACAGCCAGCAACGTGTTACCAAAAACTGAATATTTTACGATTAAATTAATTAAAGATTTTAACTTTTGTTTAAACACACGTGTAACGATATCGTGACGATGTATTGATTGTTGGCCTGGTAATAACAAACTTTTTATTTCTTCCCAATTTGGATTACACGTAAATGTAACAAACAAATCAGGTCGACCGTAATGACGTACATAAGTCATCGCATTCCTGCATGCTCCGTGGACTGCCGATGTAGCTTGAAGGTAAAATACATGCAGTTCCGATGTCATTGGCGTTTAAATTTTCATCGATGTTTCCGGTGATAGAAATACACCGAAATACACCATGCAATTATACACATTTATTAAAAAGTTAATTAAAATATTTAAAATATTAAAAAATTTGAATAAAAACTATCCTATGTTTTAAGTTGGACCAAATTACACACGGTGTAAAAAATTTCATCAAAATCGGTCCAGTAGTTTCGGAGATTATCGCGAACATACATCGTGACATGAAATTTTTATATATAAGATATTAAGCCTATGGGCGTTACGGCTAATTATTGTTCCTTATAATTACTTTTTTATTATTATTCAACAGTATTTATTTTTTGCCATAGCAATAAAGCTCAAATTGACTACGTTTTAGTTACAAATCATTTGTATTAGAAAAAGAAAAGGGCTATTTTTAGGGTTTTTCCAGCAATAATTCTAATTTTTTTCGCCGTAAAAACCATCCTTGAACTTCAACGAACATTTGAAAAAAAGATTTGGCCAAATTGGTCCAGGCGTTGTTGAGTTATGCGCTTACCAACACATTTTGCGATTCATTTTTATATTATAGACTATTATTATTATTATTATTATTATTATTATTATTATTTATAGATCGGACCAATTATATTACATCATAATATTACTTATTACCTTTGTTTTTTCACTAATCACCGCCTTAACTTTTGATTGATTAATGTCATTACATCAATCAGTCGGAACAAAAATTTGACACTTAAAACCGACCAATACTCACGTGTGGCTATGTTTTAGATGGCGGATTTCATCCCATGCACTAGGGATGTGAGCTATGCAACAAATTAATACAATAAAGGCACAGCACCTGCGTGCATGCAACCACTAAACCATAGTCACGAAAGAAGATACAAGTTTGCAGCGTAGGACGAAAACCACATTAAATCACAATTGATGCTGGTAAGTGAACGAACACCCTAAAACATGGTAACGAATAAATGTAAGGCCATGAAGTTCTGTAGAACAACACATATCAAACATCAAAATAAAGAAAAATGTAGTTTGAACAAAAATTGATTGTAGTAATAACAATACACGTGAATGAATTCGAGGTACAAACAACGAAAAAAGACAAGATTCGAAAGATTAATTGTGCACCATACAACGATAATGGATTCACGACGAAAGCTACAGCCACCGGATACCATAATGATGATAAAGATGCCTCAGTGCCACCATGAAAAGAAGACTTGTGATCTCAGTGCCTCATGACTCTTAACTATAAGAACAATTGATAATTATAAAGAAAAGACGAAAAAACAGACATTTCCGTGCAATGATTAAAGAGCAACTACGTTGCTGGCCGGTCACACATGGACACATTGCTGTCGCCGACCAATGTGGCAGCAACTCAACTCACCGCTATGCATCGCATGAAAATGTTAAAAAAAAGAATAAATATGAATCATATTTAAAACATATATCGCTTTATATGTGATAAAAAAATGATAGTATAGAATATTAAAAAATTATCGAAAAAAACATTACACAAAAATAAAAAAAATAGCTTTTAAAAGACAAAAATAAAAATAAGAAAATTAACGCATTTGAATTAAATTATTATGAAATTGAACCTTGTTCAATTTGTTTATTTATGAAAAATAATTGATCCTGGTGCTAGGGTAACGTTACCGCAGCACCTATAAGATGAAATTGAATTTCGGCGAGGTTTGGGGGTTGTACAAAATTTAATTTTGATCGTACAAAATTGTACAAAATAAAGTACATAATACTGCTTGATTACAATTCATGATTTTGAAAGTGCGGGTGCTGGGGTAACGCACCTGTATAAATTCAGTTGTGTAATATAAATGTCCAGTTGCTTCATATTATTGTACGACGACTGTTAATGTATACAGCTTATAGAAAGTTATAATTTTTCAGTTCGTCATATAACAACGTTTCTGTTATACATTTACAATATCAACGTTATAATTAACTAATTTCGGTTATTGATTGCATTCAATACTTTTCGATAGCAGAAGACAATGGAGAGCAAACGCACAGAGGCACTCTACTTCATTGAATTGACGAAATTTTACACGAAGAAAATGGCTGGTACCGAATTCCGTCCCGGAGGCGTAGCAAATATGCCTGAATTCCGTCCTACTACCTGTAACTATTATATATTTGGCAGTTATATTTTCCTTCACATTTTCTCCAGGCTTAGGACTGGCATCTTTGCTGGCATGTTTAAAAATGTAAAATCCGGCAAAACAGACTTATTTGTTTATTATTAATATACAGAGCAAAAAAACTACATTTACATTATATGCCATTTATGTATAAATATGATAGTCATATAAGTATTTAAATTATTTATTATTTAAATTATTTTTATTTTTTTAATTATTATTTTTTAGATTTGAAATAGGCTGATAAAAACTTAAACGACACCTAACACATAAACTGGTGTCGATCTATGTTTCGACTTTTCCAAAGTATCATTTTATCATTTAAAAACTGTTCTCTCTCCAATGTTATTTTTGATTTTGGCAATGTACTCCGCATTTTGATATAAATTTCAGTTTGCACTGCTTTTACAGCTTCTGTGAAATGAATTATGTTAGGTTTTGAAGTATAAAAATAACTGTTGAATTTCGAATGAAATGACTCGCAATTGTTTGTGGTACGAGAAACACAAGGTGAATATTCAGCCCAAATAGATGGTGGAAAAAGAGCACTCTCTGAAATATATGTATCCAGCAAATAATCACAGAACTTAGTTACTCTGGCATCATTAGGTTTAATCGATACAAAATCGAATACGAACGAATCACTAACTGCGTTAGGAGGTAAAAATGGCAATCCAAATAACATCTCAGATAGATACTTATCGATGAGTCAAAGTTTCGGTATTCAGTGCTTAAACCCAAACTCTGTATTTTTCTCCACCAGCTTTGGCCCAGATGAAAACGACAGCCAAATACAGGAATATGAGGAAATATTTTCTTAATTTCAGCATGAATCGCGGGTTTAAACACGTATGCTATCGGAAACAAAATTCAAATTAAGTGATTTTATTTTTTTTAAAAGAAAGGAAAAAGCTCGTTCATAAGATGTTAGTAGCTTATTTGGCAACAAAAAGAACACCAACAGTATAAAAACATTATTAGCCAGCACATGAATGCAAAAAACTTGTAGAAAAGGGTTAGGGTAACTGTCAAATGTTCCATCAGCCGTGATTTTTGAGCATTCGGTCAATTTTTTTATATTTGTATCGGTTGAAAAACAGACAATATTATTATCAGCATCGTTATGAAGTAAAAACGTCTCATTCTCTTTTGTCTGTAATGTTATATCGTTCAGTGCATTATGAAATTCTGAAAAAGTTTTCGGTAGTTTTGGTAAATGGGCAAGTCTAGTGTATCCAACGTTTTTTTCTTATCAATGTAACATCTTGTATTGTGAGGTTAAGAGAACCAGATTTTTGCAACACAGTATGGAGAACTTTTGAGGGTCGAACAGAGGGATCATCGATGGCTTTTCGTTTTATTGAATTGCTTATTTTTTTGTCGATCTAATTTCTGGATATTATCTTTTTTATGGTTATGGATCAATAAACAATCGCTTAAACACGTGCCATTTTTGTCAATTTTTAAAAAACACATGTTTTATGAGTACTGCATGTCCATCTAACTACATTATTTGCTAACTGTTTCTGTTGACGGAATTTCGCGCCTTCAACGATTATTATAGGTTTGTCTTTCTCATCTACCACTGTTTCGTATGCAATACCAGCCATACTGCAATAAATAAAAGAACGGACGAACAAAAACGTAAAAAATAATGAAAAAATAACAATCGATGCACTCTCGTGAATTTCTGACGAATAACTGACGCCTCTTCATATATAGTTTCAATATTAAAATGATTTAATACGATTTCGTAATGCGGAATATCTACAATTAAGCTATTTTTAAAATGCCGATTAGGCGATAAAGATATGAAAGATATAAAATACGATAAGAAAATTATATTATTCTTTCGCATTAGGTAGGTATACACAATACATGGTATATAAATCGTTTACGTTTTTATTGCTAATAATTGCGATAACACAAAAAAAAACGATACACGTGATGTCTGGTGAAGCCTCTTGAAGTTCTATAAAAATTGAACTTATATTAATACCGTCCAAAACTAGTCGGGACGGAATTCGGACATAGTTGCTTCGCCTCCGGACGGAATTCGGCGATTGCCAGAAAAATGATTTGGACATTGCATTAACATTTACAATTAAGGCTTATAAATTATTTTCAACAACAAAGTTGAAACGTAAGTAACACCGTTTATTTATAAAGTATTTATTTTAACAAAAGAAGAATTTTTCAACTGATGAATGTATAAATGCATATATAACGGAATTTTTTATTGATAATCGTAGATGGTCATTGGACTTGAAGTTCGATAATTTTAATCATTTTTTCAAATTATTTACAGATGATTCAAGACCTTAAGCGATATAATGGAAATTTGAAGTACACCGAAGAAGTACACATGCCTATTTTATCAAAATGTGAATTAATTTCTTCTATTAATTTCCAAGAGTATGTTTAATTCATTTATAATTTGATTTATTTACTTTTAATACATACAAGAGTAGTTTTCTACGCAATAGTAACTACTGAATTTTAATGTTATATTACAGCTCATTTTTTAAATTTACTATGTGTATACTATTATATATCTCTAAGACCAAAACTTCAAAAATGTATACAACATAACTAGTTCTGATATAATTTTCTTAATTGAACTTTACAGTTTATTTACTTATCTATATACAACTTTGAATTTTTAGAATTTTTAAAATTTAAAATTGTGAGTTTTCTATTAAAAAAAATGTATTTTTCATTCAAACTTGCAGACTCAATTAAATCATTTGTTATCTTTTTGAATTGACTCCAATGGAGAAACGGGTAGTCCCAATACTTCCCCATTAGCGCATCACTCACACTTACAATGATTAATTTACTTCACCCACTTCAGTTCCTGGTTCAGGAAAAGAATTCGTTAGTAAGAATTACATTTTA
>NW_020272803.1:548316-610858 GCF_003268045.1 Sipha flava | reverse complement strand
TCCATCTCCCTTCGTACGCCCTTAATTATGTCCCCAATGCAAACGATTACAGTGGCCACCACTTTTTAACAATCGAATATATCATGTGTTTTTGCACTATAAAATCAACAGACGCACTACAGTGTAATGTTCTACTACCGTTGTAACTGTGGACTTTTGATAATATCATAATGTTCATAGTTATCGTTATAATCCAGTTGTTTATTTATGTCGGTCATGTTTCAGTGCGTACGAAAACGGCACGTATAATTAACGTGGACACAAACAAATCCATCTGTTCCCGATTTGTACACATATTTATTATTATATTATAAATGTATATAATCTATATGGGCTGCGTTTCGGCTCATTTGGCACGTATGATTAGTACGCGGAACCGATAAATCGACGATAATCTGTAACTCATCAATATTCATTAGTCCTTGTCCCCGTTATCGGATTAGAATCTGTTCAGATAACTATTCGTGTAAGTTCGGGAGAAAACTGGTCCAATCGTACACAATCCTACGTACTTGTACTGTGCAAGTTTGTAGGTTTATTGTTTGTTTTTTTAATTTATTTTTACCACCGTCTCCATAAAGATTTTAACTATAAACATCCTATTCAAATCAGCGTGTGTCTGTGTGTCTTCTTTTTTCCTTCCTTCTTAATACCAATTAACGGAACATCGTGAAGCGAACACAACGATCAGTGTTCTAATATGCAATAATAAACGATTTGAAGTAAACTTAATGTATACAACTTTTTTTTCGACCACTGTATTCACCGACAAATAATGTGTGTTTTAGTCACCCAAATTTCAGTTAATTAAAACATCGCCATAGTATTATCACACAACTCGTACGGAACTGCGTTCGTTGAAATATCTCCTTCTACATATAAATAATTCGATGTACTGAGCTCGTCCATTTTACCTCTGGTTGACAATAATAACGATAGTTAAATTTTGTAATTAGCCATTTAAAATAATGGATTTCAATACGAGATTCTCAATTCCTGTGGTTCAGGAGTTCAAACATTTCACTTATATGTCCCCAGCCTCTCACCAGAGGTATTCTAAAAAATTATTTTGCTGATATTTTATTCGTCATTTATTTGAATTTTCTTGATAATAGTTTTTATACAATACCAAAAACTATGAGAAAGGGATGTGGACATAAGACCATAGCACCCACAAGTCTAAATATTTTGGATATCTCTTTTTTTTTTTTTTATAATCATTTTGTTTGAATTTGTTTGACAATTTTAAATATCCGTACTGTAATCCTCTCCCCATATATGAATAGTAAAAATACATGTTATTCTTCCAATTTCACTTTGTATGCAATGCATATCATAATAATTATGGTTTGTTGAATATGTTATGTTAAAATAATATCAAATATTAAAATTATTTTGATATTTTAAATTTATAATATTGATCTAAATTGATCAATGTATTATTTTAAGACGTAAAAATATTCTCTGAATTTTGTAATACCGTTGTTTAAATATTATGTATATTTTATCAATTGTAGTACAAATAGTAAAGTCACGGTAGCGGCTCAGTTTATCAGCTAAAGAACTCTAATCCTAACAAAAAATTAGTCTACACTTTAAAATCGTATTAAAAAATAACATAATTTGTAAAAAAATGTAAGTGTTCCAAACATATTTTGTAATTCCCATTTAAACAGATCGTTATCATTAATTGATATACTCGTATTATGTTATTAGGCTATCATATGTCTGTGTGCCATGGACGAATTTTATATTGAATTATTATATCTATGATTAATATTTTCATATTGAAGTAATTTAAACTCTTTATTCTGTATTTCAATTAATTTAATTTTTATTTTTTTATTGATCTCAAAGAAAATAAACCCGGCATCTATGTCCATTAGTTATAATAAATGCATACAAACATTTTTTTTTTTTTTTTAATTAATTTGTTATTAGTGAAATTGTTTTAATCTGTTTACAATATGGGTAGAAAGTCTGTTGTTGAACTATCATTTGTTATTGAAGTAATTTCACTTTTCAAAAACAGTATATTATATTTTGATGATAGCCAAACAAGTACAACATTATCTATTTTTTTATTATAACTAAGTAAAATTTAAATAATTTAAATTTTAAGTTCTTTAACCGTCCACAAACACGTTTCATTCTTGAAATTTTTTAACGCTTATTTTAGATTCCAAATGAAAGGAATTGGTTTTACAATGGTGTGAGTTTTATTTTTTTATTTTTTTTGTGTCCAAACAATAAATACTACTAGAACTACAAATTTGAGTATCAAGTTCAAACATTTTAGGGCTATTTATTTAATTTATATATAATTAAATTATAACATTATTGATTGCAACTACCAAATTTTATTTTTTCTTATAGTAACAATAACGAAAACACAATTCAACCAATATATAATGCAAATAAAAACAAAAATCGTTAAGGAAAAAAAGCTAGCAAAAATCATCTAAGTATTATTATGATTAGGAATTTCATAACAAAAATTACATTAACTAGAAATTATTATTAAAACTCATAAAACTAACAAATTATCAGTGTTATAAAAATATTTAAATTATCAAAAGACGGGAAGAGACACGAGAAAATAGGTTTTTTACTTATAACAATAGTGGAATTAATGTAAAGATTTTGAAAAATATCAAACAAATTCAAACAAATGATAAACAATACGATCGTAAAAAAATATTAAATATTCAAAAAGTGGTAGGGAAGCACGAGAAAATAGTTTTTTGCTTATAACGGAAGTGCAGGTAAATTGATGATTTTGAAAATTGTCAAACAATTTCAATCAATTGAAAAATAAAACAATTGTAAAGTAAAATTAGATATCCAAAGTATTTAAACTAGGGGGCTGTAGACATATGTCCCCAGTTCCTTTTTTTGGCATTGTATAAATAATATTGTTAAACAAATGCTGATAATCATCAAACGAATTCAAACAAATGGCGAACAAAATATCTGCAAACTAATTTTCTAGAATAACTTTGGTTAGGAGGCGGGGGATATGTACGTCAAACATTCCTAAACTCCTGATAATCACTTACACCCGCCTATGAATAGGGCGCCGTTTACTTTTCTATAATTCGTTCAATCTTTAGTCTTATGAATTTCGTCGGCTTCTAACTCTAATCAACTGTAAAAAATATAATATCTGTTTTTTTTTATACATCTGTAAATGCATTGCTTGAATGTTTTCAACAGTAACATATAAACATATAAATAAAAAATAAAAAACGAGAAGCAAACCACTGATGTTTCAATACTGAATAAGTTCCTAATAAAATAAAAGATAATTAATATTGGTGTAATTTAATTACTAGGTAAAGATAAAAATTAAAATAATTATACGATAATGGGATAAGACAAACCAATAATATGGCCGTAGGCTATTTTTCAATGATAAAATTACATATCATGTTTTTACTGAATATCAGCACGTATGTTGAACAATATTTTTTCCAATTCAATTTATTTTAAAGATGGAATTAGATTAGATAGAATTCTAGAAATCCAAGTTAAAACTATTCATATTGCAGAGTGTATATCGTCGTCTAACACTTTATTTATTTTCAAATTATTGAGGGTACCAAAACACATGTGTTAATTTTGATTTATAAAATGGTTTTTGAATTATCGAGTATTTACTGTATACATACGAACATAACTTTGTGTTTAAACACAAAGTAAAAATTCGTAGACAAAAAAAATAATTTAATTACAAGATACCAATTATTTGGTTTTTTTTTTTCTTTGGCAAATGCGTTTTTGTGTAAGTAATTAACATTAGCACAGACTATTACATAACAGTATTCCGTGGACATATTATATAGCTGACAGTATAAAGCAAATATTATATTTACGTCAATTTTTAAAGATACTTTATAGTTCGTCGGGTGATGGGTCACGGCGATGTGCGTCTTATAGAATATCAAGAAAAAAAGCAATTTTCTTTAAATGGGTAATCTCGAGAAACGTCATGGTTTATTAGAGTCTAGGTTAACTGACAGGATATAAAAATAAATTGACAAATATTGATCGGTCCAGTTTTCAAGAATAAATAAAGCATAAAACTCATAAACTTTATTAAATATCGTGAAAATGACAGTAGCTACAAAATAATGGAAGCCAAATATGTCTTAAACATTTGTACTATGTTTTTAATAAATGGAATTTTCGCTTTTATAAACATATCGTATTTATTATCATTCAAACTAATGGTTCATTTATAGTAATCAATTAAACACACCGTAAAGAATATTTTGTTTTCAGTATAATTTTTTTTCATTTCGTTGATGAATTAAAATTTAAAACTACATTTCTCTTTTCCCAAGTCACAATACGTTTTCCGAGTATTCCTTAAGAATCTCTCGAGGTCACAGTAAGTTTAAAAGCTAAAAAAAGAAGAGAATAAAAAAAAAAAAATTGTTATAAATCAAAAAAGAAAAATTTTTTTTTATTTTTTTTTTTTAATCGAATAAGTGTTTGCCAATTAAGCCAGTTGGCAGACTTAGGTAAAATACTTTTTAAAAGTATTTAGAATAAATACTCGAATACTTACTAAAATAGTATTCCGAAAATATATTAAAATACTTTATACAAATTGTATTCCGAATACATTATTTAGAATACTTCAAAAATATTCCGAATACTTTTAAAATACTTCTAGTTTTCATACTATAAAAATAATAGATGTCCACTCAACAGAAATATTTGAAATTGTAGACTAAATATATATTATTTTATTGTATTTTTATATTACATAACTGTTATAGTTTATGGTTTACAACAATAATAAATAATCAGGTATTAGCTTATACAAGATACGACGGAGAAGTAATAATCATTTAAAAAAGAGATGATTTAACGGTATTCCAAATATATTATTCAGAATACTCGTTATAAATATTCAAAATACTTTATTGAATACTTTCAAAAGAAGTATTCAAAAATTATTCGAAATACTTAGAAAGTATTCTGAAAATAGTAGTCCGAATATTGTGTTCGGAATACTACCCAAGTCTGCCAATTGATGAATAGTTATCATAATGTAATCATATTATAATTTTCGAATTATGGATAATATATCAATAGTTTACATATGATAACAATAATTTGTAGCTAATACAGTATATTAATATATTAATAAAGATTTAATATAATAAGAATTAATTAATGGTTTAATGAAAATTGATGATTGTATTTAGAGATATAGCTGGTATATTCATGGAAGGTTAATTATATTTAGGACGGACATAAGAAGAGGTGTGAGTTAAAAATTGAAATTAAATTTGGAAAGAATTTCAATAACAACGTTTCGATTATGTAAACATTATGACTGTTATTTTCAGAACCAGAAAGGGCATGTGCGTAAGAAGTTGACTTTGGAATAGGATTTATGAAACATCTATACATTTTTATTATTTCATATTTATTGAAATTACGTTTGTATACACGCGGACTGACAATGAAAGTTTATTAATATTGAAAAAGATTTCATTACTCCAAACAAAGTGAATGAGAATGAACGATTGTATTTTATTATACTTCTATGATTTACAATACAGATATTTCAAAACACTCAGTTGACCAAATTGAATTACTTTTCGTGCTATTGTCATGCGAAACTTTTGATGTATCCAAAAAGTTTTAATAAAAATAATAGTATTCGTATGTAATACGATATTAAGTTTTTCTTCTTTTTTTTTCTGTGATTCAATTAGAAAGTTTTATTTTAAATATATCAACTAGTGATGAAAAAAATCCGGATTTTCGAAATCTGAAATTTAAATCCGCATTTTATTTTATGTCTGAGTTTTGTTGAGGGTTTCTGTTTGCATAGGTTAAAATAAAGTTATACACCTAAAATACAATTTTTTTTCTTAAATAAATATATTTCAAATAAGTTGATATGAATCGATTCTAGACATAATTAGAATAGTGTTTAAAATATATTATTTTAATGAAAAAAAAAATATCAAAACTGTTAAAATATGTAAGTGCAACAAACTAAATTCAACTATACACAAAAATTATACACAAAATTCGAAAAATCAAGATTTCAGATTTAGAAATCCAAAATTCAGTATTTCATCTCATTCTGAATATATATTTATGTAGTATGCAATATATAATATTACTTCTTTCTAGCAAGGCGATTACATTTGAGTTTGGGATAGTTTTTGTAGAAGGTAAAATTGAATTGGTTAAAAAACGTAAAACACCTCTTACGTCATCAACCCAAATATGTATACTAATAATATTTACGAACACTTACATGATCAACAAAATATTTTATTCAAACGTAGCGTGTATAAAAACTATACTATTTTGACAATTGCCATGTTCAACATACAAAATCACACCTTTGGTTCACACCTTTGGTCAACTTGTCGCAAAAATGTGTAACCTGTGAATAATATCGTAGTGCATATTAAATCGTGTAATAAATAAAAATAAAATATAAAGGAAAATATGCAAATCACACTTGCGAACTGTTAGCAATCAATAGGTATAACATTGTGTCGCACCGGATAAATGTATGCTTTGAAAACAAAAGAGACTTCACCAAATTATTTACACGATATTAATATTGTTATCGCAGTGACAGTTCGAAGTCTATACTTGCAGGGTTGAGAACACGGTTATCTTTCTATATTCATAATAACTTAGAAGATAGTTTTGTTTTGTAATTTACTCTCGTGAACGTGCAACATGTAATGGTAATTTTTTAATTATTCCCAAACATTTGTGTTCTGCGTCGATTTTTATCACATTGATTGCAAACGATCATAATAATTACAATAACGCGTCGGTTAAATTGAGCATTGCTCAGCGATCATTTTCACGTACCTACGCGTAGGTATGTACAACGATTTTCCTATAAACTATTATTTATTATTCAATGTTACATTAACCGAGTATAATTAATTTTTAATAATTATAATTATTTTTTCGATATTAAGGTATGATTTGTTCGTTTACTTTTTTATTTATTTATTTATTTAAACGCTCGAGATCTTGAGATATTTTACAATACATTACAACATCATGGTCTTATTAGGTCTATCGTTATCAGTCCTTACACACGCCTCGTAACACGAGTAAATACTATGATGGCGTATCGCTAGTGATTTGATAAATGTTTTAATCCCAAAAGTCCTGAGGCCAGTACAGAACACATATGCACATACACACACACTCACGTTGAGCTTATTTGTACATGTGTGTCCGTAGATCGTATAGATTTTTGCTCGGAACTCGTCCGATTCTCACGACGTACACGTAGTATATTATTAATATATGCACGTACAGTATATCTTAATTGTACGTAATATATAAACATAAAAGATACCATCTTCATTGACCATTCTTGACTTATAATTATTACCATTACTATCTGCATTCCCAATAACATTTACTCGTATGCCCGGACGAAAAACATTTGTTTTGCTTACGCGGCCCCAGGGTGACGAATACACTACACTATATGGTACGGTAAACATTTTGTACCCGTACACCCGTACTCGATATACACGCGCATGTAAAATACAACAACGTCTATAACAAACGTACAACGAACTCACTACGATATAACCCGAAGTCCAAAGGGCGGGAAAATAACATTGGAAGTATTAAGAAATTCGACGGGGTTGATTGTTTATGCCTGCCAGCCGGCTCCGGTCGAGCCACTCCCCCGATCATCGAGTGTTTAGCGACTCGGGTGATCCTAAACATAACGTGTAATTGATTTCGGAAAATTGATATTCAATATACGCCTTCTGAAATCTCTTAATAACGCAAACATAGCATTCCGATTTGTCCGCAGCAAATTCAGTGCGTGTAGGAAACTCCAAGGCGACGGGCCTAAATTCGACTAATCGTGAAACTCACCGAATTTCTTAGTTGTATTTGCTATTTTTCTTTCCCCCTCCCCCCATGCGAATCGAATGCCTCGAATTTATTTCATCTGTTTCGTGTAAACTTCATAATATTTTGCGCCAGACGACATTTAACTTATCATCGGTATATCGTAATGTTATTGCTCTATGAGTACATAATGATGCGAATGTAATCGAGAAACGTATTGTGCAATAAAGTAGCAATGAATGTACTATGGTCTATCTCATTTTCTTTTGTATATACGGAATACGGTTTTTATTTTTTATTCAATGCAGTAGCTACTTACATACTTGATACGTTATCATTACTACCGAGTGTAATAACATACACGTATTTTAATTCAACATAATGTTATTTTCATACATAAAATATTCAATACATACTACTAACGATTTCAGTGAAATACACTTAAATAATATTTCATTTATATTTTTGTATAACATTACAAAATACATTACAAACTAATAAATTTATAAATTTATTTAATAATTCGATTTTTTTTTTCGATGTTAGGATGGTCCTAACAGCCGGTCACCCGAAAAGAAGATTGTTACTATTATTCTTAAATAAAATTGTATCAGACAGATATTATGAAACCTGTACAAAAAGGATCATCGTTATTTTATGGAAACCTACCTCTTTGCTTGTAATTTTGAGTGAACGCAAAACATAAAATCGCAACAATCTACAAACTACATTGCATTTTTTACACAATAAGTTAGAAATTAATCTTCAACAAAATTATATTTTGGCACCATGTGATTCATATCTAAATGCGAGTAAAAATAAAATGATTTGTTTAATACCACAAAAGATTTAAATTGAAAATTAAAATATGAAAATATCAAACAATTTCTCCTGTGAGTAATTATATTGTAATACAGTAAAAAAAACTCTCGAAAACATGAAATACCAGTTTGGGAAATTGGTGTATTTTGCAATTAAAATCAATGTAGCGATTTGATAAATATTCATATAACATTGGCGTAGAATTCAGTGACTTAATTTAAAAAGTTATTTATTGATACATACATTTTAATGTTTATGTATTTGATTATTTCACAACTTAAAGTATCATAAAATTAGAGTGATTTGCATATAATTGGTAAATCAGTAGAACAAATTTCAGCTTGAAGTACTTTTAAAAAAATACGAACAGTTTTAATGAAGGGTGGAAAAACAAACTAATAATAATTAATCAGTTACATAATAATGCGGTAAACAGTCAAACTAATGAATAATTTGATTTGTTATTTATAGGTACATACCACATATAATATTTTAATGTTCTATAAATAAACACTTTAAATATTTCAATTTACTGTTTTACTTATAAATGTGCATTTTAGATTTTAAGTGAAGTGAGAAATGTTTTAGTTTTACAACAGTGTGTATTTTTTCGATTGTTTACAAAATACCTACAAAATTAATTGCTCCGATCATTATTCATTTGTATTTATGATATCAAATATTATTTAATTCGTGTCAGAAAGCTGTTTTCTGCAACAGTTTTATAAACAGTTAAGGAAAACTTTCAAAGAATTACAAAAAAAAAAAAACCACTACAGTTTTTTAAAAAAGTTAGTCATTAAAAATCATCAAATCATCAAATCCGATCATCATTCTCTAGAGATGGTATATTTATCAAAATATTTTGGTTATCTTAGTGTCACTATTAGATATTAGAAATCATTGAGTTTTTTAATCTATAATTGGGTTTAGTTTTATAACAATTAACAATTTCAATTTTAATCCTCGAAAATGTTATACAAGATTTCTCATAAGTTGATCTTACTTCAGTGTAAAATCGTAGAAAATCCTAACAATGCAATTTTTAAATGCATTTAATTTTTTTTGTTTCAACAACCACGATAGAAATCACGAAAACCAGCACATCTTCATTGGGTTGTTAAATATATAAAATAAAATATTCAAAATATTCAAAAAAATATTTATTTTTATTTTATTTCATAAAATATTCAATTTTAACACTAAGGGTTTGAATATTTAATGAAAAATATTTAATACATTTTCTCTAAAAACCATATCATAATATCCACAATTTAATTATGTTAATTATATATTCTAAAAAATAACATAATAGTAAATAAAATATAAAAAAATATATGATCAAGATATATTTCAAAGTCAAAGTGTTATTTATATTAATTTTATACTCTTTTACACGAGACGTTCAAAATCAAATTATGGAATTATGTTCGAATACTTTGAAGTCATTCACAGAAATAATTTCATGAAATGCATAAATTATAAAATAACCGTTTTATATTGTAGAAAATATTATTCGGAATTGTTTTATCCAAAGAATGAATAAACCCACATTTTTTTTTTTAAAAAAAAAACTTTAACATTAATTAGTTATGACATGCAAAAATATAAATTATAACGTATATTATGATCTTTATACATACATTAAGAGAAACGAATAAAATTAAAAGGTATGTGAAAAAAAATAAATAGTGAATGATAAATTAAATTTACCGCGGAGTGTTGTGTAGTTATTAATAGTTGAAACAAAATAAATAAATGATTTTAATTAATTTAAAAAAAGAGATATAAAAAAAACCTTTAACGGTTGCGCACTGTTACTTTATTAATTTTACTACATGTTCGGCACACTTAGTAATATAAAAATGATGATCCTACACTCTGGAGTTAATTTTTTATTACTTTATTATAAATTACAACAGTTTTTAACAGAATTTTCAGGAATAAAAATAAAATTATATTCATACAGAAAATACCTTCATTATGGAAAGAATAATGAATTAATTAAGCCATATGGTGCGTAGTTTTTGAACCTAAAATATTTCATAAGGGAAAAACAAGTAAAAAACCGAAGTACAATTTTAAATATCCAAGTTATTGCTTGCATTTTTTCATATGTTGCACTTCTAAAATATTCGAAACTCTAGGTCCTAGGAACCTATAGTCTAAAAGATATGGAGGACTGCAGTGGTAACGAAACTTAGAATGGGAACACGGGGGATAATCGTCCCTTACGCCAAGATCGTTAATAGTCAAACATTATACATCGTTATTTCACATTATTCAGTGCTCGTTTGTTTTTAGTTCTGGAAAAAAAAACAAAGTATTCGAAAAACAAATAATAATACGTCACAAAAAATCCCCCTTTACCGGTTGATGATTCCGGAGTACGCCAACGGAGGACGACACAACGACGCGCAGCCGTGCTCCAGTAAACGTTCATCCCCAATTACCGTGATGTTTGTAGAACGTGTACCACCGGGCGAACACGGCTTTAGAAGGTTTTTCGATAGAAAAATTAAAAAAAAAAAAAACATTAATTATTACCCAACGCGATTTCCGAGTGAGTTGATTATAAAAAAAAAAAAAAAAAAACCGTGTTCAATAATAATAACGATAATGATAGTAATAATATTGGTCTCGATCACAACGCGCACGTACGCACGACGAACCGAACACCCAATACGCGCGCGTACGAAACGATTCTCGTGCACAGACGCCAACGTGTCCGTCGCCCATCGACCCTAGTAGCAGTTTATATTGTTATAATTTTTTTTTTTCGTTCATTTGTTTGCGTTTCCCTTCTCCACACCGATCACGTATTTCCTTCTCCCGGGGACCGCACCATGGCAACGACCGCAGCAGCACACGGTAATTAATACGTCAATAATAATTATACCGTCGCCGTGGCCGAGTCCATTAGATTTCGGCGACCTCCGCGGGCAGACACAAACAATTATTTAAACGGACTACAGCGGTGTTGGTCGTCGGACCCGCGCGCGACCCTGCTACGGTCAAATACAGCGCGCACGTGCCCGACACCGTAAGTAAATCGACTTGAACGCACCAGGTGGATGAGCATCTTAAGCCTCGCGTTTTACCGTGGTAGCGAATGCGTGTGTGTTTGCACCGGAGGACGGGACACGGGCGACCCTCGAGGCACTTGCCCCCCCCCCTAGGATTTTAAATTTGTTTTCCAAAGCATCATCTGCAACGCACCAAATATAGATTACTTTAAATATAACATATGTGTTATGTGTAGAAAAAAACTATCTTCAACAATAACTTGATTAATAATTGTCTTATCGTACATCTTATGTTCGAGGAAAAAGAATAATGTGTAAATAAAATTTAAGTATAAAATTAACAAATCTACATTTATTTTTAAATTAATTTTGCCTCCCTATAAAAAAATTCTGGGGATGCCCATGGGAGGAGAGAGTTTAACGATAAACGCGAAACACGTCATCGATTCAGGACCCAAATCTTATGGCGATAACAAATACCGAAGCACGAGCTATTATTATTATATGACATGGAAAATTGTTAAGATTAAGCGCTGTAATATGAAAACATGAAAAACAACGTGATTTTAGATTAGAAGAAAATGAAAACTTCATCTTCAATGTTTATCTGGGAAAATCTTTATCCAAAGAGACTTATAGTTATAATCCATTGGTCCCTGAAGAGTTTGTGTTTGACCGTGGGTTGTTTGAAAGGAATATTACACAAATCATTCGCGGACTGGTTTACCCGATTTCGCTCGGGTTAGTTTTTTAATAATTGTTTTAATTATTTTAAAGTACAACAATTATTATTTTTAATTTATAAAAGTACTTATCGTTGCACAATATTTTTGGTTAACCTATCTTTGTCAACACAAATATATTTTATGGTTTCCCTATACGTGTTCATTCAACATAAATACGTCCATAGATAACCTATGTCTTTTTAGAAGGTCTAATCTATTTCTACTTCAAATTTCATCAAAATCAGTTAAGTAGTTTCGGAATCCATTGGACACAAATCATTGACTTATCATTTTTTTTAAATAACATACACATGTGTATCAAAAATTATTCAAAAATATTTGTTTACTTGTTTCGTGTGAGAAGTAATCATTTTCAATCGGATTAAATTGTGAATTTAAACCTTTCTTGTATCGACTTAATCGCGCGCACAAAATTTGTAAAAATCTGTCCACACATTTAGGAAGTTTGAATACTTGCACATGGACAGAAGAAATATATATATAGGGTTAGTGGTTGGTGGACGGTGGTAGTAGTTACGAAAATTAAGTAATTTCAAAACGATGAAAATGTTAGGTTTAATATGGTCATTATTCGACGAAAATATCATTGATATTAATTGTTATGTTATACAATTACACAACAAAAGTGATTATAGGATGATAGATACATAACATGATATTCTGTCTAATGATTCATAAATGTAACAATAACATTATTTCAAATCGAACATAATATAACAAACGTTGATCATAACAATGTGGTGACGTAAACAACGCACCGCAAATCGTCCAAGTTGTTTACAATATTGTCAGTGGATAAGGGGAAGTCCCATGTTCTAGAATATGCGATGATTATCTCGTTAAGGTAATTTCGAGAATGTTCTAGATAATCGACGCCGATATATAAATATACCGGCTGGTCAGACGCTCATTCAATCAGTCCGTGAGTACAATCCGCGACTTACCGTGAATTACACTCCGCGATATATTCGGCAATTCCTCCGCAATTGTAACGCGTATCGATATTTGTACATACATATTTATATAATATAGTGTCTATTTTAATTAAATTAAATTGTGAGTGATTTTTATTACTTAAATCCCACAACAATATGTATAACCCGAACGATATGAAGCATCCAACTAAACAGTAATAAATTAAAAACTGAATAGTTTATCTATTGATTTGGTTATTATGCATTTTCCGGATTATTAGAGAACACAATTCAGAATCTTGTTATTTCGAATTGTTTTCGAAATTCGTTTCTATCCAAAAATGAAATATACATACAGGGGTTGTCTGAGGCCCTGAAGGCCTGAGTGGGTGTATATTTTACAAAATAGTAAATAAGCGACTTTTATTATAGTTTTTATTTTAAATAAAATAGCTTTATAACAAAATGAAACTAATGTCTGAGTTAATACCTAACTAAATTAAACATTATAAAATAAAAAAAGTTACTTCAATATTTAAATCTTAAATCTTTTTAAATACAAATAAAATAAAACAAGCTACTTCAACTTAAACCTTTTTCAACACAAATATAATAATTTCAAAAATAATTATATTTTTATTTTTACAAAAACTATTGTTTTAAAAAATTAATAAATAAAATTATTATAATAAATCGGCACCGATCGCGCCCGTAGCTGATGCTGTCGATCGTGGAACGTTCTAAATACGACACTAGAGCATAGGTTTTCAACCTTTCAGCGTCCCGACCCCGTCCGGAATAGGACAATATTTAAATCATTCACTTCACGACCATCTCGCAATAAATGCTAATTCAAGTGTAATTATCAATGGTACTGCTAGTTACAAATCATTTCTATCGCTCATGAGACTGCCGACTAGCATACGCTTGTTTCAGAGAGAAAACATTTTAAAACATATTCGAAATTATTGTATTTTGTTGAAATAAAAAATATGCGCATATACGTATAACAATCCGTTTTCCGATACTCGCGCGTTGTCTAACCCCGTTCGATTTATTGAAATTTATTTACGGTCCCTGCAATAATGATGCGATGTCCCGAATCGGGAAGAGACAACCCCAATTATTAATATATTAACAATAACAAAATCCTGAATGGTGCGATACCGTTTGTGTAACGAGTACATAATGATACGAACGGTGTAGGACGGTTTCTTTTTTATTTTTCGAATTTTTACTAGTGCGCGTGGTTATTTCTGTTTAACCCCGTTTATAAAACATCAGGTTTTCAATGCACCCAATAACGTAACTAGGTATAAAGACGTTTCCCACATCTGTTAGGGTTGATTGTAAAAAAAAAAAATAAACTATGTATACAAATACAATTTGCATGCGTGTGCGGTTCGTGCGCACACGAACCCGTATGTGTGCGCCTGTTACAATATTATAATGTATCGTTACGCATTGAATACGAAATCATTTACCATCCCGCGTGGTGCGCAGGGGGAATACTTTCTCGTAAGACTCCGTAGTGAGCGTCCAAGTCCATTCCGCAAAATTCACCGCGAGATTTGAATTTAAAATTCAGCAACCTCGTATTACCGCGATACTCGAGCATACGCCTGCGACCCACTACTAATCTATACAGGGCACGCGTGATATTAAGGAACGTTCAAGTATTATGTCGACGGACCCGGTGGGAGTGGTTCGAGACATCTGACAGCAACCTACACGGAAGATGAGAGGAGGGGGAGTTAAATCTCAAATCAGTATCTTATCCATCAAAATTTGTACCATGCCTCCAAAAAGTCAATGGTAAAGCATTGTGTACTCAGTAAAATCAATCATCATCATCAGTCATTTTAAAATACCGGCTTCACGTATTGCAGCTCGAGGAGTACGAGAATCGATGAGCTTTGTTCGGGAAGCTGAGACAGGTAACGAACATGTTGAATGGACTTCAGAGTAAGTGGTCGATGTAACTGAATCGGAAATTTGTGACACGAACACTGAACCTGTAGTTAATAGAAATTTTTCGCAGTGGTTAAAAAATCCTTGGACAGAAGACAAATGAAAATATCAAATTAAATTAGGAGACGCATTTCTGTTTTATAATATTGAAATAGAATATAAATGTTAATTAAGAAATCCCGAATTTTTTTATGAAAATCGAAAAAATTAATTAGAAGAATAGAATAATTTAGGATGAGGGGAGTCTATGAAAAACATTAGCAGAAGATAAAGGAGGAAGTATTCACTATCAGACGTACACTGTCACGTAGGGAAGGGTGTTGTACGTTATAAATTCGCGACGTCGCATAAGGTATTGATAACTATAAACATGCACCGCGGAAATAAAAAACTTCAGACCTCGTTCTCCTCGCATGTCGGATCAAGTATTTTTCTAAAAACGATATTACGCCCCCGAGGGTCGACCAGAGGTATATTTGCAGAATGCTTCTTACTTTGTTGGCGCAACACTGCGGTACGCCGGTAGTATTATTTCTCCCATTTCAATGATTTCTAAATACACTCCGCGGATCCAACGAGCAAGCTACTTCAGGGTTTTATGGTCATAGTATTTTATTTTATTTTTTTTTAATCAACGTCCTTAACACTTCATTAGGTATTTGATTGTAACGGGTGCGTTTACTAACGAATGTTGTGACGTTGACGAACCCGACTCAGATATACACATCATTATCTTGTTTAAAGCACGTACTTGTGAGCTCGATCGATCCAAAAACGGACCACAGTTGTTAATCACTCTGTCCGCACTAGCATAATTTATAAAACGCACACGTCACGCTTTGCTTATGTATTATGTGCGTGTGCAGTTTGTCCAGTAGTTACAACCCGTGTAAGAAGCAATTAGTTTCGAGTTTTCCACGATGTAGTTATGCATCACTTGCACTGCTGCTGCGAACGTGAGAACTCGATTCGAGATTCTATGTTAAACAGAAAATCACTCAGGTAGCAAGCAGTAACCATGATTTAAATTATAAAATATACAATCTAACCTCTATTGAACGGACGTTAAGATTTTTTTTTAAAAAAAAAAAACTCGTTAAATAGAAATTTCGTAATTAAATAAATTTGTTTGTTGAACGATTTATTTCACTTAAAGATCTTGTAATAATGCAAATAATGTAGTATATATATACAATAGAATGTCAATAGTACCGTAAAATAATAATATCATTAATGTTGTGTAGTAGTAACAAATAATATTTATAATACTTAGCAAATAAGTAAGTATAGAAGTGTGCTTAGAAATTTTTTCGGGTAGAGTACAATATTTTTCGTACTCATTTCAAATGCATTGATTTACCAACAAGGTAATAGTTAATTTTATAGTACTAAATTGATCGACAATGGATTATATATTATATATAAATAATTCTATCAAATGTTTATAATATTAAAATTTAATTATATAAAAATATTAAACAATACGTTTTTTTTTTAATTCGTTAAAATTTCGGGGAAGGTTTGAACGGTTAAGAACCCCCAAAGTACGCTCCTGAGTAGGTACTTTGTCTTGTGTTTACTAATTTATACGTACTTATATTTTTACTTTATAATTATTATTTTATTTTATTTATTTTTTTTTTTTAACAAACTGCATAAATATTTATCATTCATTAAATAATTAAAAATAGTGTTTGGTACACATTCCGTATACTAAAATCTTTTACGAATAGTGTCGAAAGCAACTTGTTGTTTCCGAGACTTTATTGAATCATAATTCGAAAAGATCAGAAGAAAAAAAAATTAAGTTTTTTTTCTTTTAATGAAAATTTCGCTATGCACTTGAACAACTTCGTTATGCAGAGAATCTAGTTAAACAGAGCACATTTATTTTAATGGCACAATACGTTACGTTAATATCGTATAACTACGACGATTTATTTATTTTTACATGATAGAAACGTGTGTACGTGCATTAAGAGTTATTCAAAAAGTTCGGTTTCGTTTTAGACGAAAAAAATGAAAAAAAAAATTCAAAAGGAAAAAATAAAAAAAAATGAGAGGGTGCAACGAAACGACTCACCTGCCGAGTTACACTGCATGTTATATACGTGTAACTTACATGCGTTCATAATGCCGTAATAGTATTCAAATATACACTCGATGGTACATACATATACATATTTATAAAATATTTTAATATTACCTAAACGCAGTGATCGTCGACGACGTCGTAATTAGAATTAATGCGCACCCTTACGTAATATGATATTATTATGTTACCTTAAAAGACATAAACTTTCCTGATATAGCCGTAATACATAGTTGTTATTACAATACCGTACGCCCTTAATAATGATGTTACACCACAATAAAATACTATATTAATTTGATAAACAAAATTAATAATTATAATAATAATAATAATAATAAAAGAACAACATGCACGCACACCATTACCGCAATTACTAGGTCCGTCTTTACGAGGAGAGCACACACACACACACAAGCGTCATATAATATAGATACGTGGTGGTAAACTAACTAGTCCGATCATAAACCGTGTGTACGGTTTGGTAATAATAATATCAGATACGATATAATATTATTATAAAAAAAAAAACCCGACCCGTTTTTTTTCCTACTCCAAACACTATATTATAATATATTATAACGACCGTAGCCATTTTCCTTCAAAATCGAGATACCGTTTTTCTCCACTGTCCATTTTCCTCCTCCTCCAAAAAAAAATGTTGGTTTTCATTTTCCTCCAAATTATTTTTGACTAAAATTATGTCTATTATCCTTCAATATTTTAGCCAGTGTTATAAGATCACATTTTGCGCGTATTTGTTGATTATATTCCAGTTGCGTTCTCATCGGCTAGGGAAAACACTAGTTCAAGTGCCCAACAGCACTCGCAGTTTATAACAGTCGATAATTTAATATTGTAACTATGATTACGATTAATAAAGATATGTACATATAACATACGGACATATAATATACTTATATTGTTATATTGTGTATCATTATTTATCACTGATTATCAAGATTACACTCATTGAGTGAGACAGATACACAAATATACGATATACTCGTATCAATAAGCCTACAGTTTTAGTAGCTTACTGTACGTCGAGTAGTATCTATAGTGTGTTGCAGAGTTTTTGAAAATCTATCAAATTTTAATTTTTAACATGTCTGAAAAAGTGACATTTTTTGAAAGTTCTCGAAAAAAACATTTGATAATTCGTGATAGTTACAAATATTTTTTAGTGTATAAGCTTAAACCAGAATCTGGATTACCACGTTGGCGATGTTTTTTAACTACTTGTCAAGCAGTTATATACATAAATAAAACTGAAGAAATAGTAGCCGATGAATTACACAAAAATGTACATAATCATTTGCCATTACAAAAAAAATAAATAAATCAACAAATAGTAAATAATGCATGTAAGCGAAAAGCAACTGTTGATTTATTTTCACGACCAAAAAAAGTAATATTTAAAGAATTAGAACAAAGTTCTCTTGAAGGGAAATGGACTGTAGAGGAAAACGGTAACTCGTTTTTGGCGGAAAATAGACCCGCCCATTATAACATAGCGGTATAACAGAAGAAAATGCTTAGACTATTATATAAGTCTATTTTATATTAAATAATTTTAATAAATTTAATTTTATATAGTTCACGTGGTTTTTATGTTTAAATACGATATGTGCACTCGAAAAACAGATCATTTTTAAATCCAATACTAATACGAAAGTAATTTTTGTCTCGTGTAGTGTACATTTATATTATATCATACATTTTATATGTATATAAGTTTATGCGCTACCTTTTCGTACGCGATAATAATACGCAGTCAATTCGGATACGGTTCTTTGAAATAAGACACGCGTTATCCAGCCGTACATAGGTACTGAAGTTCAAACTACGTCCGATGCAACAGCGTTTTACAATAAAAGCCTTTACACACACGATGGTGTAATAGTAAAATTTTAAACGCACACGCATATTACACAGATAGGGTTATACTCGGGTATACTATACTCGGACTCGGGTATACTTGTTTAAGACTTCCGACATGCCAAATAATTCCTAATGCATCAAATGCAATATTATTCAAATCAAGTTAATATATGCAAATGGTGGTATGATTTGTTTTAATATTATTTGAACGTATGATCGTGCTGGCAATGTGTCCAGATAAATTCATGTTATTTAAGGACGAAACGAAAAAAATAAAAACGGTATCGCTAACGATTTGCGTTTAATCAAACTATTACTGTTCAATAATCACTCATAGGTGTTCAACTAGGTTTGAAATTTATGATGCGATATATTATATGCTCGTATTAACAGTGTTGTACCCGTCCAAAGTTGAACTGACGATTGTCAACAATTCTGAAATGTCTTAAACAGCCGTTTGTTTCTTTAAGCTGTTTAGCGATTTGATTTATCGTCCTGAGTATAAAACACTAATTCAAGAAAATTACGCTCATTAAATTTTTCTTCTTATCTTCGTGGTTCAGAAATATTGTATTCAAAGTTTGTGATATGGATCGAAGCAGCCGTGAAGCTAACCAGCAATAACTTCTGATTTTTTTTCTTTTCGTAATACTCGGGATGTCTTTTACTTTTTCGTGAGGTTGATAAAACCTGATTATTCAATAAACGAATGCATTGAATTCCTCTATCGTTCGATCAATACAAGAATATGGTGGTTCAACTTAATTCCTTAACAACAAACAATGCACATTGGCTGAAAATGGTTCACGAGATGTACTAGTTCTCTTTTGAGTATCCGTCCAGAAGATTATACTGTCGTTTTGTCGATCAAATCTATTACGCTTAGCCAGTGGAACGATAGGTGCTAATTATCAAAAAAATTTAATTAAAATAAGTCGAGATGCGCTCCTTTGTTGTCTAATCCTAATGTTTCTCAGAAACCATCTTATTACTAGGTCTCCTTTTATACTCCTCAGAGTACCCTTAATTGTATAAAAAATTAACTACTTTTAGTTGGACCATAATACGGACTCCGGTTTAATATTTAATTATTTTGTTTATTTCTGAAGTTTAGAGAAACTTTAAACATTTAGTTGCTGTGTACAATTATTTATAAGTTTTGATTTTAAAGGACTATGTCCCGCGTGTTATATTTTATGTAAAACTTATAAATACCGTTTTACCATTATACAAGTGACGGCGCGTACACAAAACGCTTTTAAAACCGTACGCTTTCAGCGGTTTAAGTGTTTTTTCCGTTGAAAATATTTTAATTATGATACGGCGTCGCAGTATTATAATTAAATTCCGTTTCGTCCAAGAACGTTAAAAACCGCGACCGCGACCACGCCTTAGTGAAAAGCAAACATGCACAACGGAACGGACAAATTTGATTTCGTCGTTGTTGATTACGGTGCACATATTATCATAATTATGCACAAGCTCGCACAGTGACAAGATTAAAAAGTAGGTATACATGTATAAAATATATATATATATTCACTTTAAGGATTTGCGGCAGTGTACGAGATGTAATCAAGACGAAAATTAATTGTATTAAATGCGTATCATAAATATTCACGACCGTATATTATTTTATCATCCTGCTCGATTATAACGTCGTAACTAGGGATGAGAATTTATAGGAGGTAAGGTTGCTAAAATATGCACACAAAAAAAGCGAATATACGCCAAAAACTATGCATAATGAACAACTGTTATTTTTTAAATTCCAATTTTCTTTTTGACAGTTCACCGATCGCTCATGTTGGAATGTTTTTAAAGTGCTGCGCAACATTTTATTACCGTTAACTTTGGTCACGCAAATTTTCAACAAAATTTTCACTAAATTCTGTAACGTATAAACTCAATACACTAAATATGCTTTTGACATTTTAAAATTAAACACTAAATGACTGACAAATAAATAATAACGAGAGCGTGTACTAAGGTGAACTAAATTTAATTTTTGACAGTCGTGAAACGAAAAATAATCACGTCGCGTACAGCTAAGATAACAATTACCATGGTATTTATAAGTATTTATTTATTTATTTTATTTTATTTTATTTTTTTATTGTATTTCAATTCGAGTAGTATATACTGTGATAAAAAATACATTCATAAATATACGTTTTACACATTAAGTTTGTATTATTTGTGTGTACTATTGACACAACTGGTTTAAACAATTATTTTTTTACGGGATGAATTGTATTGAAAATCAATACAGATTTACTAAAAATGCATTTGTAATTTGTAATTTAATATATTATCATTGAAAAATTTACCGATTTAAACAAATATTCGCAAAAAACCCACTAAAAATACGAACTCACTGGGTTATAGAACAGAATTTTAATTCACTCAGTTATGATAACAGAAAACACGGGCAAAAATATGCAATTTTTCTATAACTTCCCATCATCTCCAGTTATAACGCTGCTGCCGCCAACGCCGAGTAGTCAATTTCGGATTCAATTTATATTACGTAAATCAGAGTGCTGTGGTTAAACTAGTCGCGAACCCACCGCCGCATAATGCAGCGTTGACCACTAACGATTTTCGAGTACGACCGTATACAGATCGATCCAAACGTTGACGAGTATGATGTGCCGGATTTATAGGGAAGCATAATTAATTCAGGTCACTCGAGCCTCGGTAAGTTATGTAATAACTATATGTTTGACCTTCCCCGGAATCTCGTCTTTCACTTCCTCCTGTGTTGTAAGCTCTCAACCCCAATCGACCATCGTTCAAAACGTTAATTTTACACCATTCGATACCGGACGCATTTCGGTCTATTGTTCGAAAGAGAAATTTGGAACGTCGATTTATTTCATTACCGCGTACACTTCAATGATGGTTAAAAATTCGATATATATTTTATTTTATTAAAAAATCGCCACAGCTAACAACTTGATTAGTAATAAGCAAAAGTTTCGTACGCTAATATAAATTCGACTGCGTGCGTAACAATCGGTTAGATTTGTCTTACAAGTCGTGACAATTATTTGCGTTGACTCGTTCACGAACATAGATCGCTTATAATATTATTTGGTGCTTTCTTGGTTTGATTTCTTATAGCCCTATTAAGACCATCTAATGGTGACGCAGCACGTAGGATAGACATGTTAGTTTTACGCGGTACATGGAATGTCTTGTAGAACCAATACTGTCGGCAGTCACCGAAGACATGCATAACTCTTTCCTTGGAAAATTTCTTTTTGGTTTTTCGTATAAATGTAATTATGTTAATTAATGTTCGGCTGCCAGGGGAATTTATTTTAAAGATCTATAAACTAATGATGATCAACGATATAATTTTATGTACCAATCGATATTGATCCGATTTTTCCGATAGTGTATCATAATATTGACATCGTATCGAATACGTAATATAAGAAATATTAACCTGCTTAAATCAAACTAATAATTTAATAATCTTTGGTATCGGAATTCATTGTTATCTATTTTAATTTGACCGTGTACATCACGTGATGAGTGTTCTAGGACGTCTTTGTAAAAAAAAAAAAAAAAATAATTACAATCTTTTCGATTACGTCGAAATGAGTTTTATTCTTCGGCCAACTTAATAGAGTTATAGAAGAAAATTACGTTTTGCCGTATATGTTTTATTTAATATTATGTGTAAACGTATAGCGAAAAAAGAAAACGCACATTAAGTAAGTATATACTTATAGCGCATAAACTGAGCATATATTACGTTGTTATAAAATACCGTAAACGTTGCTCTAGAATCAAAATAAAAATCGACCATGAGTCTAATTTTGATAATAATATGCACACATAATGGGCACCATTCACAACCGTTTATCAACCAAACTAACGGTTATAATCCGTGGCACGATGTTGTTTTATTCATTTTCGATACACGTTTTTTTTTCTTTTAATTTATTACTTAGTTAAAATAAAAAATAATTATAACAGCAAAAATCGTTACTCGTTCATAGCCAAGTATGCTATACGCGTCATGGATATGCCGACAGGATGCAAATGAAATTTTGCTGAATTTTAAAACAAGTATGATTTTATTTTATTTTTATATACAGCCGAACAAATTATCAACTAGTTAGCAAACAACTATAAACATTTTGAAGATTCTGTCAAATAAAAATTAATAATTTATTTAATTTAATTTGTCAAAAATGTATGTGCATACATTTCGTTTTCTAAAATTTTTAAGCACAATAAATTAAAAAATGTTTTTTTTTTCAAATAATAAAATAATACCATGAGATCTGATAATTATAGTGATAGAAATTTGGTAAAAAGAAAACCACGATTAGGTTGATCATGGTTGACCTCCACCCCAGATATTACGGTTAGGTTAAGGGTTGATGGAAAATGGAAAGACCATTTCAAAAGTTTTATGAAAGTTATTATTATAATATGTGTATAGGTTTCTTTTTTTAATCTATATCAGTTAATTATAGTTTAAATGAGAATACAATTACAATGAAATGGTAATGTTGACAAGCGATTTAAAATTTAATGAATTTCGAAAATTACAATGTAAAAAAATGATTAAAAAAAATTTTATATAACAAAAGGTTTATAAATTATTCTTGTTGAAGAAAAACCATTGTGTCTTATGTTGTCAAAATTATTGAAACTAATATGAGCTTATATTTCACGTTATAATATATGCCAGAACAGCGGCAACATCAGAGGTCATACATTTTAATAAACGAAAATTGTACATCATACTCCCATTCTTACTAGAAATTACTCATCGTTTATTATGCTTCTTGTGTTCTGCGGTGCTCAACCATAGTTGTGACTTATAATAACATGTACGTGTGACGTGTGTTTATTATACGTGTACAGTACATGCCACACAGAATTAATATATATACTCGTATATTTATAAGGTGTTCACAAAAGTTTATGCTTTTATTCACTCAGAGTTTCTTTTAGCTTTATTTATTGGTTTATTATGACTATGACTAATTTTTATCTAATACATTAAATCCGTAATTATTTTTTAAACGTAACTTTTTTTAATGAAAACCACTCATTAACTTGTCCTTTTAATTATTCGTAGATAATTATCTTCTGTCAAAGTATATATTTTCAAGTTGTTATTTTAATTCATCGTCGTACGAATCGTATAAATGACAATCGAACAAACTACAAACGTTATTGTTACCAGAATTATCACAGTGTCGTGATATATCGCGTGGAAAATGTAATCGACTTCACCGATATATACTCGTATAAAAAACCAATCGATATTTAACATTGAGACGAGTATTGTTTAATGCTTCATTTATTTTGTAGATAAAAAAATTTAAAAACAAAAAAATACCAAAGGCATGAACATAAATATTCTAAGAATAAACATCATAAGACCTTATCCTCAGCTAATCTTTCTCGATATGAGTACTTAGCGAAGCAGCAACGAGGCATTCGGTGTTGGAGTCGTCGAACAAGAAAACGCAGTACCGGTAAATGGGAAATCTTTACCATATACAGTCTAATAGTCTACGTTCACTCATCGAACGTACACACGTTTTGAGGATAGCCACTTCTTATTGTGTTGGCCAAAGTTTGTTGAACTATGGTCACACATGATGGTCATTAATAACTAGTTAATTGCAGAGCCCGAGGAAAATATTCTGTTCAAGATAACGCTTCACTTCTTTGTGGTATACAACCGACTTTAAAGAGATGTTTGTTTTCAGCGTAAGAAAATACCGATTCCAGTGATTTTCGCGGTGGATAATCGACGGTCATGACATGAAGGATATTTTGTGATGCAATTGGGCGGTTAGACTTACCACTTGAATTCAATGCCGAAGTACGGTCGTTGCAATACAATAGTGTCGATAAAATGCATCATACGGATTCACTGAATACGATTGCTGGAAAATTGAAAATTAAAATTGGATGAGGCGATCAAAAGTTGTTAAAAAAAATCGCAAGACTCTTCGACGCAGACAGGAGCGGATTTAACAATCCGTCGTCTCTTACCGAATAAAAATTTGCCACCACCATTATACTAAAAAAGTTACTTCTCTACATCAAAATCTCCTTAAATGATAATAATTTCTCAACATTATGCAATTATTTATTCATTTAAGTAAAATTTTATGAAAACGTTTCGATTCAAATGTAATATTTCTAATTTATCAATTAAATTAAATCGATAATTTTATCATGATATTATTATAATTCATGTGATAATAATAACAATAATAATAATAATACGAGAATTCGTCACTTTTCGTCCTTCTCATGAGTATTTCATTTTTTAGATTTTAAAGGTATAAATAGGTACTAAGTAAACCCGTGTCTAAAAACAATGAGATAAGCTATAATAAACCATAATCATCATGGTCATCAATAACTGCCTAGGAAAATATTAATATTAATTCGTTATACGGGAACAAATAAACATAATCCAAATACACCTTTCATAATTTTGAAAATGTAAGACAATTAGTAATTTACAAAAATTTAGGATTTTTCCTTATAAGAACAAAAAATTATAAAATACAATTTTTCTGCGTATCCAAAATGTACCACCCTGTGGGGTCTCATAGGTCGCAGTGCCTTAAATCTGTTCCTGAACGCAAAGTATCCATTTTGCACTACGATAGTACGTAATGCATCGACTGCAGTAATTTACAACTGCAATGGTAGGGTGCACACTGCTCTGGTTAATAGTTTTCTCTTTATCACTTCACTAGTAATGGTCTTTTTCAAAGGAAAGTTTTAATAAAATTATTAACCACTGCGAGCCATCCGGTGTAAGCTTTGTGCCTGGAATATTAAAGGAATTTCGCGAGGGGGATGGTTAAGTGTTTTCAGGAATAGTATTTGTACGCTCCTCTTAAACGATATTTGCGTTTTCATAATGTGTGTCCGGAATAAACAGCATTTGAGGTACCAAGGACGAAAAAGTTTTTTCTTCTCCGTCCTATTATGTCAGAGATGTGACTATTCGACATGATCGACTTTAACCATTTTGAGCTGTTTCTAAAGAACACTTGACTTGTAATCGATATTAAATTTTTGAATTTTTCGATTATTTTTCGGTTTCCACTCGAAATCGCTTACATATCACTTTATTTCTTCTAACCTTAATGTTTGAAATATATCTTATTTCCCGAAAAAATCGTATAAATGGCAATTATTTTTCATTCGGAACACTATTAACTACTGTGTGGTCAATTTTCATTCAAATATTCTCAAACTAATAAGATCAAATGAGCAGACATAAAACTATTTTGTAATAAGCTATTTAAATTAATTACAATGTGCGTAATTAATGCGTATTTGTATTCATCAATATAATTTAGTATACAAATCACGAAAGAAAAATGTAATTATTTTAAATTAATAAACAAGGGGCGGTCAAACGATGGACGATAATAATTACAATAAGTTTTATGTTTTAGTTGCCTTAGATATTTTAGATAATGACATTTTAGCAAATTAAAAGCTGCCATAAGCAAATACCTTTAGAAATAATAATATGCGTCTAAATAAAAAATAAAAAACATCATACTATTCTTGCTGAACAGTACTATATAATAATTGATTATTTCAATGGAATAATCTCTTCGAGCGTATCGCCGTGATTACATTACGTTTGATTATGTTCGTATACATTTATACGCTGTACTGCCGTAGGTGCAGAGCGAATGCTTGGTTCAATTAGGATAATGAAACACTACAGAAGGAGAAGCTTTGTTTCCTTTGAAAAATTAATATCCATTAAAAGTTTACGAGTTATTTAACACGGATTGCCGTGGCGCAGCAGTATTGTACATAGCGGCGGTACGCGTAAACAGTTTTAAAACGAACCGAGTTCTAGATACGTAGCAATTTACGTGTTTTAAACATGCAACATTATGAAACACGTAGTAAGCAGAGACGTATTTAGAGTTTTGATGTCCCGGGTAAATTTTTATCGGCACCCCTACACACGTTTTATACGATTTTTCAAGAAAGATCATATTTATGATTTTACGCGGTCAACTTTTGATAGTATTATCGTGAAAATAAAAATCGAAGTACGATCGTTATGGAAAATCTGAAAATATTAAATTTTTTGATTGACGAATAAAAATAAATGATGGATTATGATTATGGTTACAGAAAATGGTGCTGCTGTAACAGGCAAATCATACACCCTGAAAATATTACCGGGGATAGTAAGATTTTCCTAGGCATATTTTACCCCGGTACAATTATCCTAGCTTATCGTTACCCCCGGTATGATAATACTAGGTTAATTATACCCCCTTCAGTGGGTATGATTATCCTAGGAAAGTTTTACCCTCCGGTAAAAATATCCTAGGATAATCTTATCTCCCAGTAAAACTTTACTAGGAATATTGTACCTCGAGGGGGGGTATGATTTTCCTAGGATATTTTTAACCCCCCGGTACAATATTCCTATGTTCTAAAAACACAGCACAAATACAATTGTTTTTTTAAGATTTTTTTTAACAATTGTTTTGTTGTTTTTTTTCTGTTTTTTAATGTAAAGACAATGGTGTAGGTATAAACGTTATTTTATTAATAAAATTTGTTTTTTTCCTTCCTATTATCTACTTAAAATAATTTTTATTAACAGATCATGTACAATTTTAGATTTCAGGACCACAATTTTGCTAATTTTCTATATTTTATGATTTCCGGTAACTGGCGTAATAAACATGTAAAAGAGTTCGCTGTAGTCGATAACGTCTTACAAATAACTTCCAAGAATACTATGATTTCGGTTAAATCGATAAATATCTGGTTGTCATAGTACTATTACCAATCTAAGGAAACCCATGATCAATAATTAGATACCAGACATTTATAACACACGTATACACAATAATATACTGATCGAAGGTTCGTACTTATTGGCCCGAACGGGTCAGCTCGACCATTTATGCGTTGCGACTATTTTGACAATATACAATGGCCATATGAGGTAATTATGTATAAATGTAAGTACGTATCAAACAATGATGATAAGCATGATAATAATAACTATGCTATAGTTCAGGGGTGAACAACTCAAAGTTTCTATCGGGCCAATTTTTAGAAAATTAAAATCTGGAAAGGCAGAGGGCTATATGGCATAAGCGCCAAAGGTACAAAAATAACCTATAATTTGCGCCAAAATGTGTAAGTACATAAGCGCTAGGGCGTATTTTAGGGGAGGGCAAAGGAGGCGATAGCCCCCCTGAATCCGAATTTAAAAATGCCTGGAAGCAATTTTGTTCCAGCCTAAACCCCTCCTCTTCAATTAAAACTCTCTGGGACACCGCCGAACGATTTCGCAACTGCATTCACCCTCTATCTCATCCGCATAATGACGACTGGTTTGACGGCTTCTGTTCTAAATTTGCCCCACTCTCTCTTTCTTACCCCTAAAATCCACTTCAACAAAGCCTTCTTAAAACACTCAATTAACTTTTTGAAAACTTCACCGCCTAATTTTGTCAATAGTCTTTTTCTTGATTACATACAGGAAAATTTCAACCGATTTATCCTAATATTCACCGATGGTTCTTGTTCTCCGCTTTCAGTTGGGTTTTCCTTTTATATCTCAGATTTTCATATTTCTTTTTCCAATAACCTTCCCTCAACTGCTTATTTCTACACCACAGAATGCTTCACAATAATGGAAGTCTTACTTGCCATTTTGTCTTTACCATCTAATAATTTTCTCATCGATACTGACTCTCTCTCATGCTTCCAAGCTCTATCATCTAATTGCTTCAAATCTCATACTTCACCCCTTATAATCAAGATTAAACTCCTTTTGTTCACTCGTTTTGAATCTGGTTCTGAATTCCAATTTCTATGGGTTCCCGATCACGTCGGCATCGCAAGTAACGAATATGCCTATTACCTAGCCAAATTCACTGCCTCCCTTAGATGTCCTTTAAGTTCTAAAATTCCCTGGTCCGATTTTAATCCTAATCTCAAGACTTGTATCAAAAAGCTCGGGGAATCCCTCCTTCCTAATTTTATCTGCTGGTATAAATCCATTTCCCCAACCATCCCTCGTTATCCATGGTTTCATAATATCAATACTTCCAGGAAGTCCATCACTTCTTTCTCGTGAGTCCATTTTGGTCACTCATTACTCCCTTCTCATTCCTTCAATTTATCTCTAAATAACTCCCCCCTCTGTAATCTTCACTCAAATGCCCAAATCTGAGACATCTCCCATATCCTCTTTAGTTACCCTAATCTAATTCTTGAGCGTCAAAAATTAATCTCCCTTCTCAACCTTCATTCCATACCTTTTGATAAAAAATTATTTTCTCTTCCCAATAGCCCAATATTATTCTTTCTATTTTTTTCCCTCTTCAGCCATTCGGGTTTTCTCATATAATTAAATTACGATTCCCAATTTTTGTCAACCCTTATCCCTAACTGTCAAGATTAATTGTAACACAAAATCTATAAAAAAAAAAAAAAAAAAAAATAATAACGTTTATACCTACACAATTATCTTTACATTAAAAAATAGATCGTTGAAAAAAAAATTATATTTGAGCTGTGTTTTTAGAACGTAGGAATATTGTACCGGGGGGGTTAAAAATATCCTAGGAAAATCATACTCCCCTCGAGGTACAATATTCCTAGTAAATTCTTACTGGGAGTTAAGATTATCCTAGGATATTTTTACCGGGGGGTAAAACTTTCCTAGGATAATCGTAGCCACTGAAGGTGGTATAATTAACCTAGGATAATCTTACCGGGAGTAAAGATAACCTAGGATAATACCGGAGGTAAACTATGCCTAGGAAAATCTTACTATCCCCGGTAATATTTTCAGGGTGTATGATTTGACTGGAACACCGCTCCTTAATTCCAAAAAAAATTGGCGCTCACGGCGATGGTACCCTTTGATCCCTTCCCTAAATACGTTCTGATAGATGACGTTTTCGTGGAGATTTATTATTCAGCGTTCGCGTACTCCGAACGTACGTTTCTGTGTGTTGGACGTACGCGATTGGCAAGGCTGTAAAACGACCAATCGTTCTCAATGTATTACCCCGGTGTTCGTAACGCAACGATTTAAAATTAAAATTTCGCGAAATCCCGACAGAACAGCGTTGATGTCGGAGCCAAGAAGAGAACACAGAAGGTGCATGGGTATGATCATAACCGCATTCCACGTCGAGTCCTAATGAAATGACGGTTTCACTATTGTTTGTACGAAAGGAGAAAACAAAACTCGCAAAACAAATAAAAACCGAATACTACACGATATTACAGTGTGTACTTTGTGTCTTTTTCGATGTTAACTTTTATCACCGGGATGTATTTGTATTTTTTTTTTCCATTACGTTACTGAATTATATCAATAACTTACAAGTATTTGCATATCGTTATTGAATAATATTCAATATTATTGCAAGCTTCCATCGTGCTAACAACAAGACGTGCCTTATATATGATTTATTAACATTTTTACAGTCACCCGAGTACCTGCGCAAACAGCTGTAAATGCTTTACGTGCCGAGATTCTTTATTTTACATATTTTTTATACTCCTGGTTATTGTCGTATATTGTCTACATACGAAACGCCTAGGCAATGTACGAGACTTTACCATGATATATTATATTAAAGCCTTGTCAGCGGGGATTACGAATCACTTTTCGTTTGTCCGCGATGCTGTATACTCGTAATTATTATTATTATTTATTTATTTATTTTTTCATCCCAGACCCGAATGTCACTTATTGTAATAATTTAATTCAACCATACGATTTACGAGAGAGAATGATAGCGAAGATAAAATTTCAATAAAATCAATATTAGGTGGTAAATCAAAACTGTGCACTCCGGTGAGGAGGTGACGTGAAATATTTTTTTGTTACGGATCGGTTTTAAATCTCTATTACAATGACATAATTTAACTAAAAGAGTTTTATATTAATGTACCTAGTATGATACTAACTTTTAGTTGTAAAATTCAATGTTTTGTATTTGTATAGTTTTCCAAAAATATCGAACCAAAGGTTAAGTATAGCGATTCTTTTAATCTTCAACTGTCTTGAAAATATTGTCAATGCCAACTATCAACTTATCATGACAATGTTATGTCCTGATTATATCTTATAAATAAATTTTATTTAAAGGATTAACTTAAAAAGGACGAGTCGGTTCAAATCTGTTCCGAGTTTGCGCTCACGTCACGTCGTTTGTATTGACCGTCTGTGGATAGACATATCACTCTGCATTAAGATGTATACTCCACATCTCGAATTACTTAGATGATTGTAATTTTCTCATTAATAATAGGATTCAATCGACTCTGTGTTTATGTACTCTGTGTTTAGTTACTCCTATGCTGCTCGGAAAACCTTTTGTGCAACGCTATTAATTCGACTGAGTATTTCGAATTGCACGCGTAACAATGGAACTGTTGACTTTGATACGGTTACGCATCAAATAAATAAATGTACTCTCCGTATATCAAACCTACACAGTCATCATTATAATATAAACATTACACTCGAGTTTTAAATGACCTGAAAACTCATAACAACGCGTTTTAGATTAATTCTATTGTTCGTGGAAATAAAACGTCGCGCGAAAAGTTTCAATGATATACGATCGATCGATGAAAGTTGAACGTCCCCGCATCATGTAGTGTCATTCCGATAAACTCGCATTAAAAAAAAGTAAAAACCAAGCGCAATGAAACCAGACGCCATATATGGTTGAAATAAATTAAAACTCCACCAATAATTGATACGTAATACTTAGTATGACACGCTTGTAGACGAAAGAATTGGGTTCTACCCATATTTGCATCACTATCCTCGCTACTCTAAAATATCTTTTTGAACCGTGCCTGCTGAGAATGTGGTGCGTGCTACCACAGTATTACAGTGATGTTACACTAAATATAGTGGATCGGTGGAACATTTTTCTTTACACATCTAATACTTAGTGTCTATATTATACACTAAAATGTTAACACCTTAAAAAAAGACATTCAACCTGTAGACGGTAAACGAAATCAAAATCCTAAATGGTATTCCAGCAATTAATTTGACCGTCATCACTGTTTCACATGCATAGGTAACATAAACACAAATACCCAACACTCCTACTGCATACGTACTGTATAACGTATGTATGTACATGGTACGTTCGTGGCATTAGTGTGTTACCAATGCAAACTGGAGTTTACTCATTCTTATAAACGCAAAACAATCTTAATATCATAATAATAATAAAACAATTTTAACCTTAAAATAAACTGAGGGTACTAATTTAGAACTTGGGGGTGCTAAGCACACCCTGGCGCCTCCGTATGTACGTACGCCAGTGATGTAACTCGATGACACCGAACACGTAAAGTTGTTCGCTAGGAATCATATTAGCATCACGTGCTTGCGGTCGGGGTAAATTAAAAATAATTATCACGAAACGAACCCCGTGAACCCCGTGAAGATAATTAAAACAAAACGAACTGCGGTGCGTGTCAAACGGTAATAACAAATTCCCACGGACGGTCTAAGGGATAGGATTGAACATTTTTAATTTACACCGTATTATACCAGTATATACTATACACGTATATATATATATATATATGGGTTGAACATTATTCACATACTATAAGACAGAAAAAAATAAAAACCGTACGAATTACGTGTGTAATATAATTTAATGTTTTAAGACTTTCAAATTATTTTTTTATCATGTTATTATATTTGGCATTTACTAGTTGAGTTCCGAATATCCTTATTTAGTATAGTTCGGTCCCACGATTTTACAAGTATTACTCTAGTTGGTTCCATACAAAAAAACACTTCCCTTCTTATTTTCACAGACTTAGAACTATCAGTTTAACGCGAAGCTCCGGTCGGTCGACAAGGCGGCACGTGGATTAAAAATGGGTCAGGAGAGGCTGTAAAATAAATGCGATGAGACTATATCACCAAAATTTATCAATTTTCACAGTCCGCACTCGAGGGTTGGTGACAAGCGCTCGTCAACGACTGCGTATCGTGTATTAGCTCCGAGAAGTGATATTAAACGAGACGCAGAGGAATGGGTGACGCCGAAGGTCAGTGTGTCGTAACCAAGAGTTTCGATCAACGACCACAGGACTCGTAATAATGTGCAGGACTGACTGTTTAGGCGAAATATACTGGATAAGGTAGTGACAAAATTCCGGTACGCCAAACCCACATCTACACACTCATATCTGTTTTGAGTGCCTAAAATCTATCAAATCGTTGTTGTCCATATAGAATTGTACTCAATACGTTTTCTGTATTAGCAAGTGTTATAAAACAATTACGTTAAATCGCTATTGTTTAATTAAAAATAATCTAATCGATTTTTAATTTTTTTTTTTCGTTTTTATCAATGACATAACAGAAAAAAACATTTACATATACGATGCTTACAAAAATCAGTGTTATAAGTAGATAATTAAATTAGGAGACTGGGTGAATTTTTTAAATTAATAATAGAATTAATTACAGTAGTGGAGCGAGTTGTGTAAAAGAGATTTCAGTCGGAAATTAAATAACCTAGGGAAGATAGAAATTAAGTACCTAAGAACTTGTAATTCCAATCGCTTTAATAATGTTAAATCAAAAAATATTGATTCGACAAAGACTGCACTTCAAGGGAGTCCAACACATCACAACAACTAGCTGTTCCACTTCAAATTGGCCAATTACCACGGTCTCCTCAATTCAACCACTTGTGACACTAGCAGGTATTTAAAATGCAGCTATCGTCGGGACTAAAACCAGCCGGAACCAGACATGAATAATAACCATCAGTAAAAGATTTCTTTAAAACGTACTGAGATGTGTCACATTTTCTATTTAATAACAATTCTTTACTTACGTTTATCGTTCATGTTTACTCTTAGGTGTTGAAATCTACACAAATGAATCACTATTCATTACGTGGAGGATCTAAGTATGTAATATAGACGAATCAACGATACTTAAGAATAAAACCATCAATTATTGTCTAAAACTAACTTTGATAATAATATATGTCTAACAAGATGAATATTCAAATAAATAATTCTTTATCGTCATCGAACTCCATCTTAATGGGTCGATCAACTCAACAAACTTTCTGTTTCTAATTATGTAAAACGCATTTTGTTATTTTTACGTGCCATTTAAGCTCAATAAATTCTAAACATTTTAGCGAAGACATAAAAACTTCAAAACTTAAGAAACTTCTGGTTTTTTATTTGAATCGATCGCCATCTAGGTAATTCCGGCGCGTATCATACGGCATACCTTTACTACGTCTTGGAACCCAAACGCAATAAACTGAAGTAAATGATTTGTGTATTGTTCGACGTAAATACATGATTTATAAATATATTCATATTAGATCGTGTTTCGGTAAAATGTAATATTGTAATATTCTTTCGCATTGTATAAAACATTTTGTTCGTTCCGATGCGCACATCAAATTACATTTTAAAATTCGTTTTGAAAAAACAAGCCGAAATCTTTACGGTCCAACGGGTTATTAACTTCAGATGGAGTGAATATAAATAACCATCAAAATCGAAAGAAATTTGCCGAAACAATATACCAACAGTGACACGCGATACCTTCTCGAATTTAGATGTTTTCATACATTATTATTAAATTAAATTTTCCTTGAGCCAATTTTTCCTGTGAAATATGAATAAAAAGAAAATGGTATCTTACTATCATCACAAAACTATTTGAATAGTTTTTTTTTATAATATTACAATTTTTCAATTTTTTTTAACTAAGTTTAGAATATTGGTGATTTATAATTTATTTTTACGATTATCCTCTGAAATTTGGGCCCAATGTAAGTGGTTTAAGACCTAAGGTTAAATTATAAATAAAAAAAAATTACCCAATGATCTAATATAGTAATAAAATATAGAGATAGATTTATGCAAATAAATATTGTTTTACACGCAAGTTTAGTTTAAGACTTCTTCTGGCCAGTCCGCTTGTCACCTCAGGTTTTGGGTTAGAACGTATAAGAAATATAAAGTTAAAATTAATAATATCCGTTTTTTTTTTATGTTCATTCGAGAATACTGTCGATCAAAATTATTGGTCCAGGTAGTTTTTGGAAACTCGTTTGTGAAAACCTATTTTTTTCTGAACATTATTAATTATAATGTTTTCAAAAACCCATTGAACTCAATTTAATTTTGATAATTATAATTAGGTTTTGGACTTTTTTTTTCAATTTTACGTTTATCCCATGCAATATATAGTATCGTATTAAAATATTTGATAACTGTGTAGCTAAATACGTGCAATTAAAATCGGAATAACTAACCTTATACCGACATTTACGCTAACTTATTAACCAAACTGTAAGCAATCTATTTTCTTAGCTATTCTTTTATTAAAAAATCAAGACAACTTAAGTTTTGAAGTATTCATGTTAATTTAGTGCTTTTATATAATAATACGTTCTTATGTTTTTATCCACATTATATTCATCAAGCAGTACAACTTTTCACTAAGCAAATAATTGTTCTTAAATGTACGTCAATACATCAAAAAAACGAATTTTCAACAATCCAGAAAAGGTTGGAGGAGTTTCTCAGGTTAGCGATCTCTCACCCCTGTTCTATAATAACGTCACCACCGATATACCCCTATCAAATAAAACTCTCCTCGCCACATCTTCTTACGACACAGCAATATTTGCTTCAAATAATGATCCATATATCGTATCTCAAAATTTACATATACATTTAAACACAATTTAGTGTTAGGTCAATAGCTGAAAAATTAAAATTAACGCTGAAAAAACTAACGTATGTAAATTTTTTTCTTAAGTAAAATTAATGTTCTCCACTCAAATTGAATGATAAACAAATTCCTTGACATCAATCAACTAAATACCAAGGTATCTATCTGGGCAAAAGGTTAATTTGGTCAAATCACATAAAACAAAAACGCAAACAAAACAACTCCGGCTTCTACTAAAATCGAATATTTGTCTTAAAAATAAATTAATTACAAATTAATCATTAGACCAATATGGACATATGATATTCAAATATGGGAACCTGCTAAACCAACGAACATCCGTTCCATCCAAGCCTTCCAATCAATCATCTTAGGACTCATAACTGATGCTCCGTGTTACATTATAAATACAGCCTTCCATAATGACTTAAAACTACAGACAGTAAATGGACTCGCCAAAAGCCACTGTACAAAATGTCATTCTAAATTAATTAACCATACCAACTCTTTTATCAACAACATGTCTTCTCTCACTTTGCCTCAAAACATTTCCTGTGGATTAAAAAGAAACTGGGCTAGAGACAATTTAAAATATAATTTTTAAAAAAAAAAAACGTAAGTCTAAATTTAAATTCTAAGGTTGTGTTATTAGTCGGTCTCCTCATCATGTCGGTGACGTCAATTTAGTTTACTATTTTATCAATCATCATTGTTACTTACTGTTTTTTTCATGAAACAGTAAGTAATATTTAAAAAAAGAAATGAACATAATCAACATTTTTATTTTTAATGTATACTGTGTACAGCAATTTCATATTTATCATATTTTAAAAAAATATGATGTCAAAAAATCAAGTACTTACTATTTGTTTACCATTATTGTTTTTAATTTAAACGTAAATAATACCATTATATTTTATTATCAATTCGGCATTTTAACCGCATGCTTACTTATTAGGTGTTCAACCGATGACAAAACATGTTTATCATACACAATCAAAATATATTAAAATGTATAACAATTAATATTCATTTTCTCTTGAACACTAACAATAATGAAACAATGATGATATTATTTTTAAATTAATTTCATACAATAGCTATATGACGAAACACCGGATTGTTGTGTAGATTGTTGTACTTTATTTAACTGTCATTTTTTTAGTATAATATAAACTATTATAATTTTTTTTTAATTAAACTATTACGGAATGGAAAATTGAATACCACAATGTATGGTTAAATCATATTTTGTATTTAATGAAAAAACAAAACGTTTCGTTTCTCGATTAATTTTAACGGTTTTTCCATCCGTACATTATTCAAAACGCCTAAAGTTATAAAAAGAAACAAAGACAAAAATATCAACATTTGTTTTGATTTTGATTTTTTTTTTCAACCTTTTTTAAATTAATTTCGAGGATGAATAAAATCGTATTTGTTTTCCATTTCATTATTTAACATTGCCGATATAATTCATATTATTTATTTAACGACTCAATGAATATATCAAACAGTTGAATATTCAACGTTTCCGATGCATTAATCTGTTTAATACATTTGGGTACATATTTATTTATTTAACATGCGTAGAATAATCGGTGTGCAAATAAATTATTTTACACACAATTTGAAAAAGATTATCACCAAAAGATATTCTCGTTATTTATTTTACATTCAAGAGCTTATCATTATTACAACAACGTGAAATCCGTGATTATTATTTTTATTTATATTTCGCCAGCCGTATGCGTTACTATGGAAACAAAAAGTATATTTGAATTGCATACTTAAGCTGTTTGATGTAATATGGAACATTTTTCCGTAATAACAAAGTAAAACTATATTTTCACGTAATATCATAAACATATTTATTCGTTAAGCTGTGCACTTATAACTGTGCTATACATTTTCAATTAAAAGTATATAATTATTATTACGAAATTCCAAATCATATATAGGTTGCCATGAACAACGATTGAATTTTATCGAAATGTTCGTAAAGTGATAAAAAATAATAATGACATTTTTTAGCCTTTTTTACTCGCTCTGACTTTTAATTTATTTCCAAATCCATTTCATGACTGAAAAAAAAAAAGATCAAATCGTTTTTCTGTGGAAACGTTACCGATCAAATTTAGAATCCATGGGTTTAAACGTTACAATATACTGTAATATGTACAAATATACGAATAGTTTTTTGGAGAAAAACAAAGTATAAGTAAAGCTAATGAAAATAAGGAGAAATGAAAAACATAATACGAGTAACATGATTCTGAATCGTTCTTGCCTTTTGTTTCAATTTTGTTTTGTTTGTTTTGTTTGTAACAAATACAGAGTAATGTAACAGAAATAAGTCTGAATTGCATACTGTGTACCCCAAGTTTATTTATCATGAACTTATATGAACAATTTAAGCTTTATTTTTGACTTTTCTATTATTTAAAAAAAAAACGGATGAATATAAACCGATTAGTTTCTAGATTAAAATATTTTTATATTCGAGCAAACATTTTACCGAATTGAAGATGACACTGTGAATATTAAACATAAAATAAAACGATTGTAGTTTAGGGTAATCAAGTAAATGTATTTTACATTTTTACATGGTAATTCAAATAAATAATAATATTATAAAATTTAGTGGAGTTTTTTTTGGCAATATACAATAATAAAAATAATAAATATGATATGTCAATAGTTTATAATAATAAAATAAAATGTAAATATGGATTTAAATAAATTGGAAATGTTTACTCGAATATAAAAAATACAGTATTCGTCAATTTCGCCGGTATATAAAATATTAGATATTTCCTTACTTATTATTTTTAAATCTATTAAATCGTCCATTGCTTTTATTTTCACCTGGTTTGATATAATTTGCCATTCCAGGTTATTAGGAGGATGATGTTCATGTGAATTTCTTCAAATAAAATTGTAATTTTACCTTTGTCTATGTACAGATTAGCGTTACAACTTTTGTGTGTGCACCGCCATTTAAGCGCTCTCTTTTTCGTAAGTTCCACATAGGAAAACTTTTAATTTTTGTAAATTATAAGTTCCTTTTCACGTTCACTTACTATTATTTCCGTTTTAAACCACAAACCACGACACTATACGAACGACAACTATAGACGTACGTAAAACGCATGGAATATTTATCCACATTTTGTTTTATCTTCATATACATATAATGGTACAAATATACTTATGATATAGAAATATTCGATTACAATACGTAAAAACCGTAGTTTTAACAAAATAATATTAGATAATGCTAATCTGTAATACACCTAGTATAAGTGCTCCTGCGAGCGCTCGGCCCAGAAACTCATTTTGTTGCTCGAAATCGAAATTGATCGAGTCAGCGATCATTTTACTTGTCTGTCAACTAGTTCCTTAAGTTCACACGGAACAGTACTCGACCAAGCGCTCGTCACGTGTAAACGAGGCATAAGTTTTGAAATCGATCCGCGCAATTGACGTACACAATTTATGACATTGGAATATCGATCGGCGCAATAGATGTATAGCTATTTTCCATCCTATAATTTTTCTTTCTTTACCTGCGATTTCGGCACAATCGATATAAAGCCAAAAAAAAATTTTAATCCAGAAACTAATCAGTTGTAACAACCATATCATAAAGAGTTTAAGTAAAAATAAAGTTTGAGTTGTGCACATAAGTGCATGATAAATAAACTTGTGAGTATAAGGCAATACCCCAAGACGTGGCATGCAATTCGGAGATTTTTTTTTTTGGCACGCTATTCGGATGCAGCCGTTTTCACAAATCAATTTCGTCAAAACTAATATCAACTAATTAACCAGGATTTCAATGTTAGTGTCGCAGTTAAAAACCGAAATATATCAAAACTATTTTTAACTAGTTAAACCATAGAATTAACCAGAACTTCAATATTGATACTAGTTTTTAAATACAATTATGTAACAAAAGTAAATTTGAAATTAGTACCAATAATTTTTATTATTTGCTTTGACAATGCAAACAATTGTGGCATTTAGAGTTACATCAAATGTTTTTTTTTACAATATTAAAGTTCTGGTTAAAACAAGTTATGACGAATTTCGGATTTCAACTTTATAATATACATGTTCCCTCGGAACCATCTAAATCGTTTAGGGTACGCATTCGTGCCGCGGGCTTAGAATGAATTGTAAACACTTAAAACTGGCTCCTCGAGTTTCTAACGAATAAAAACATATATAATTGTTTATGATAACGGGACGAGTTTTCGATTAATGACGTGTTTGCCGGTCGGAAAATTTGCAATCCCTTTGGAGACGTTAAAACGTGAACGTTGTTTATATACGTACTGGCGAGAAGCGATTTGTAGTACACGTTTCACGTCGTAACAATCAAAATCATTTTCCTTTAACTTTACGCTTATTATTCACTCGTACACTGCAAGTTGCTCAGGGTGACCATTTTATTTCTTCTGTCGGAAAGGCGACACCGCGAATGAAATAACCATAAACGTAAGTACACAAAACGACTCGTGAGTATTTTACTGTTCGACTAAACCGGAGTGTTTTTTTTTTTTTTTTTTTTAATTAAATAAAACATTGTTTTGTTGTTTCGCGAACAAAATGTAATTAATATAATGTGAACGTACACAGTAATATATTATTGCAATATGTACATAGATTTTAGTGAAAAGGTTTCTGGGATTGGAAAATCTGGCTAAGCACCAACAGAATAATAATATTAAAATAGAAACCGTTTGTGAATTAATTTCGAGTAAAACTATTGTGTTTAAATAACATGTTTTATTTTTATTTTTTATGTTGGCTCTGTTTTTGAAACAATATTTCATTCACTAATTGCGTTTGGAAACGAGTTTTACGCGCTCGCCTTCGTAATAATGAATATTTTGTCACGCGAAACGCACAAGTACTTTCATACATCATATTATTATTATTCAATAGTGAAGTCACTCGCCTCAACTTTGGATTATTGTACAAACGGCGCAAACTCTATTACCGTCAGAAATAAAAGGGTATTATTTTCACACAGCTTGCCGTTTGTATATATATATATATTTATCTTCATATCCGCCAACTGCGAGAGGATAATGTCATGTCAAGAACAAAACAATTTCACATTTGTGTAATCTACGGGGTGAAAAAACGAGGACGAGACCCGTAGTTCATCTTATTCGTGAATCGATCAATGAATTTACGTGACACGCGAGCGTATTATATAAAAAATACAAAACAATAAGAAAATAAAATAAAATAAAATAAATATGTTACAGTTAACACACGTCAACCGTTGTCGTATTAATAAAGGTTTATTCAAGTGATTTGATAATATTTATACACTATTAGCGTGTTATGTTGATAACTATTACTATGAAACGTATTCTTATTTTACTAGTAGATAAAATATATTATGACTTAATATATGCCAGAGTGAAGTAAACAAATTAGAATTGAAATTGTATTTATAAAGTTTATAACGGTGTAGAAACACATTTTCGAGTGGTGGAAACCATACACAATACTTTACCAATAAAAATCTATTGATGTAAAATACATTAAACAATAGCCAAGGGCATTCTTGATGCACTTATCCAACGCGATATTGTCGAGAATTACTCGACTTCGTAACGTTTTTATCGGACGGCTTTGGATGAAATCGTATTTGTTCTCAAACTGCTTTGAACAAGATTTGCAAATAAAAATTACCTATCGTTTTATTTAATATACGCATTTGAAATTAAATATTTTTGATTGACCGTTTGAGTATTTACAGTTTTTAAGTCGGACAATATATTATCTCACGTTTGCGGTACTTTCCGGACCGCGGAGTATAAATACCACATTTCGTTTAGTTGTATGGATTTCAATTCGCTCTTTACGGTTCTACGCTGATGGTTGATCAATAATATTCTTTTCACTCGCTTTGTGGAAAATCCGCCTCCTCATTCGTAGGCGACGTTTGATGTTGGCGAGCGAATGTATTCTCAACAATCCTGTCGAAGAGGTCTCTCAACATAGACATAAATAGGGGAGTTTGGGTGAGCTTAGCCCACCCTTCAGCCTCTCGAGCCCACCTATATAAAATATGAATGTGTTAAGTAAGCAAGTTATTGAAATAATACATTTTTGTTTACTTATATCACAATAAAACACAATCATGTGTGACAAGAAAAAAAAATTGATAATAAATATCGAATATTGTGATAATGGTGTGGAACAAGTTACGGCTACAAAACAGCTGTACATCGTCAAACACAGTAACATAGAAGAATTAACCTCAATAAAAAAAAAATGAATTATTGATAAACTCGTTCCAGTTATGCCAGAAAATAGAAATTACTAATTGAGTATTTAAATAGAAATTCAATACTATTTAAAGTAAATTAGTGTGAAATAAGCATTTTTTAATTTGTTATTGTTTTGGAACTGTCATACGAGTTTGTGAAAATACTCTATTCATAAAACAATTTCAACATTTGCTAATTTAGTTAGGGGTGTATTTAGACTTTATTCTAGGAGGGATAGGTTGACTCGATTTTTCACTATGCCACTTCATGGCGAATGATAAAATAGGATTAATGATTTTTCAGAATGTTTGCATTAAAAATATAGATCTAGAGCAGTGGTGGCCAAACTACGGCCCGCGGGCCAACTCCGGCCAGCCATCATTTAATATCTGGCCCGCGAAAGTCTTCTATATTACAGCACTTATTTGTATAACTGTAATATTTTGTATTTACGTAAAAAAAAATTGAAAATTCATTTTTTTATGGCCCATGGTAAAAAAAAGTTGTTTTTTATGGCCCGAGGTAAAAAAAGTTTGACTATCACTGATCTAGAGGGAGGACATTGGTCCATCAACCCTCTCAAATACGCCCTTAAATGGCCTTCATTTTTACTTAACAAACATTATTTACACTTACTGTGTTTAAAATTAAATGTGATAGAATTTTATAATTTCTTACATACATTTCAAAACACAGTATCTACAATTACAGCTGAATAAAAGCTAAAAATACCATTTTGTCGATTTAATTCGAATTTTGTGCATTTCTTTGATAACACTATGTAATTTCAAGCAAGGCTTTGTACCCGAATAATTTTTTCGGGTTTTGGGTTTCGGGTGCTGAATATACTCGGGTGTTCAAACACCGCAATACAACATTTAAACAAACGTTTGGGTGTTAACAACCGTTATTATTCGGGTTAATATTGGTTAATACTGGTGTTAAGTAGTCAAGGAAAAATATTATTTTTCATTGGTGAAGGGTGATAAGCCCTCCTCCACTAATGAAATATATATATTTTTTGTTACCTGCCTGTATAATAAAATAGCAATTTCTTATACAACTGTGCAACAGTTTTTTAGATCAAACTATCATTATGTTAATTTCAAGCAATCGTGTAACTACGATTTATTTTCGGGAAAGAGGGGGTTATTTTATATGTGTATGAAGCTTATAAATTATAATATCTATTAAGATTAAAAATACTAACACTATATCCTACTCCTAGTTAATGCGGGCATATCGCATGCGACAAAAAACAAACTATTTCGTATTCTGCGTTTGTGTTTGTGGTATAAGTGGAAATCTGGGGGGGGGGCTTGAGGGGACTAAGTCCCTCAAAAATATAAAGTACAGGTCTTAGCCTCCCGAGCCTTAAAAATTGTTAAGTGACTAAAAATACAATAATTATTATAATTGTAAAATGCATTTTTTAATAACTGAATTAAAAAAAAATATTCTGTGATAAAAATTAAATCAAATTTGTATGATTTTACAAACTTCTTGTCATGACTTGGAACGATCGCAATTAATGTAATATTAATAATATGTAATAATACCCATATAGGTTGTTTAATTTAATTAACTAATAATATCTGTTTAGAATACCTACTCTAAAAATGTTTAAAATAAGGCACTCAAATGTTTTTTTTGTTTAAATTGTTGATTAAAAATGTCAAATTGTCAAACTTCGTAAATTGCCTTATTGAAACAAATAATTGCACACGGTGGTATCTATAGGTATAATAAGCAAACAATGCTCAGCCCCCCTCACAAATTTCACCAAATTTCCGCTTATGGTTTGTGGTGTGTGCACACACTAAAAACGCACTAGCTAGGATATATAATAATAATTTGTACTTATGAATGTTACGATGAAATTATTACACCAACAAAAATTTACAATTCACGACATCACAACATATACATGTGTACTACACGCCATACACTGAACAAATACGAATAACGCGAACAATTTAGGTAATCATACGCAAGACATCAGTTCTATTTCAGACTTACAGTATTGCAATAAATAACGACTCGATGATTCATAGAAGACCTATTAAATTATAATAATACGACGTATCCGCTAGGGATAATTTTAAAAATAGTATCACGGTTGTTTACACTTGAATACTCAACATACCATACCATTCATGCACAACTGTCAATATGATGTATTACTATTGTCTTTATTTAGATAAATTTAGATTAATTAACAATTTTGTATGTTATTTGTGAAATTATTCCTGTGAATAATAATTTTATTATTAAACAACTAATGACGAAATTGAAATAACCACAAAAATACATACAAATGATATATCACATAAAGATTGTAAAATAAAACATTATTCGGGTTTCAGGTTAAAACCAATATTTTATTCGAGTTTTGGTTAATTCGGGTGTTTTAAAAAAAAAAATCAATCGGGTTATATGGGTTTTGGGTGTTTGATTATTTAAGGGTTTTTAGAGGTGTTACGGGTTCGGGTTAATTCGGGTGCAAAGCCTTGATTTCAAGTGATAAGTTTGAAGTTAAGATGGCGGCCCAATGTACATTACAAAAATCATTTTCATATCGAATTATAAAAAATACAGATACTATGTTTTGACGATGTTCAGCTGAGGTTGTGGGGCAGTAATGGATAGTAGGTGTACCTATTACCTATTATTTAAGTAAAATTATTTTATAAATTGAAATATAGCAGTAGTTTCCTCGTTTAAGGATTATGATTTTTGTAACTAATGTTTTCTTTTTTCATTTGCCCTAATTAAAGTGTATTACTAATTACCATCGCATTTAATTTAGTAATTGATTGAGAAGTATTGATGTTTTTTATTGTTTTTGTAATTATTAATAAATTCTTAAACACTTTAAAACTAATATTCAATTTATTTCACGATTATTATGTTTAGTATATTTAATAATAAAAAACAATCTGCTAGAGAAAAATGCAATCGCATTGTTGGTAAAATGGGTATTAATCACCCTCAAAAACCAGAAAAAGAGTTAGAATCAAATTCGCAAATGATAATTTCATTTACAATTGAAAAATATTATGTGTAGGTATATTATTAACTTATCTCATTTAAATCTTGAACTAGATGCAAATTAAGTCAGTTTTTCCTCAAGCAAATGATTCAGATCCAGATGATCAGAAGATATTCTTAACCAATTTGCAGAAAAAGATAGAAAAATGCAATTATAACAAAAAATACTATTTTATAATAAATATACTTTGCTGGTGGATGTTTAAAATTGTATTTCTTTATTGAAAATGTTGATAGGTATTCATAATTGTATTATATTTTCTTGTTTATTAAGGATAAAGGACAAGGGTATAGGTAGTCCTACAACCCCTTCTCTCTGGTAAAAATTTTAACTATAGGCTCGAGCCCACTCAATTTAATGGCTCTAGTTACGTCTATATCTCTCAGAGGACCTTTTTAGACGAATGGTGACGGTCAAACTGACTAAAATAATCAGTCATTACCGCGTTTATTAAATTATAAATAATAAATTACAAGCGGTTATTTCTTTCGGAGATAAAGATTTAAATTCGACTGATCCAACCATATGGACCAAGCACATGAAATCGCTTCATTTTTAATGATTGATAAATGTATTTGATCATTTCGCCTTAAAACCCGAACACTGAAAACTAATAGTTACGTAAATGTTTACGTAATAATATTAACTTTTCTAAATATCTAGGCAAGGATCATCTGTTGATATTTATTCCTTAAATGTTTCTTGTTATCATCAGATAGTGTACAATTTGATCGAAAACAATTTCATCGATCAGTAATTGGAAGCAGTGACGTAGCCAGGGTATTCAAGTAGACGAACCATTCGAGAGTAGGCTGTTTCAAATTTTTATAGAAGATTGTTGTCGAGTCTCGACTCTTAAAGACACTCGGTGATTAGAATATAATACTTATATACTTAAATTATGAAAATAAATATATCAACTTATAAGACTGATTAATTAAAAACCGTATCTATTTGAGAAAAATATGTTTAACGAAAAGAGTGATCGTTCATACACTGTTCATACAGTCATTTTGAAAGTTGTTAGATTAAATTAATTTAATTAAAATAAGTACTAGTTCAAAGAGTCCAAACTTATATACACTGTCTCGTGTTATTTAACTGCTGATCTTTTACCGATTGATCGTACAGATATTTTATCGTAATAGTTTATACAATGATTTGTACAATGTACACAGGGTCGGATTGAGTTCGATCGACCCACCTCTCCACTACCATGCAAAAAAATAAAAATCACACAATACAATATTTTTGCCTTATTTTAAATAATAACAGACAAAAAATTATACTACCCATGGTTAAAATGAAAAAATATAAATTTTTCACAAAAAGAAATGCATGCGTTTTTATCTATTATAATTGGAAACATCATAGCTTCGTCCGACGTACCTATGTTTCAGGGATGAAAAACCCAAAGTAACTAGAGGACCAATTGACAGTTAATATTTATTTTGTTTTATATAATTTAATTATACAACTGAACCAATACAATTAAATCAGTACCTAATATCTCCTTTAGCTATATTAGCTATGCTGATATGGATAAACAATATACTTAGACGTGTATAATAATTTAACTGCAGTTCAATTCTAGACAAGAATATAATATCTACATTTTACGATCAACGTAATAAAATGAAATACCGATAAACATTAAAATATTATGAAAGTAATTTGAAAATGTAGCACGGGCCGGATTAAAAAATTACATAAACTGCCAGTTGCCCATCCCTGTTATGCAAGTATGTATACACTAGACTTTTTTTCTCTCGGATGAGTCTTAAACTGTATTACCGCGTCGAAAACAAAACCTTGTGAATCTCCCGCACGCTACGGTAATTTGATGTATGTGTGTGTACGGGAGAGGGGAGGAAACGGATCAAAATTGAAAACATTTTTTTATTACTTATACTGACGAAACGTGCTCACACGAAAATACGTATTACGGGTGGTTGCTACTTAATATTATACAAAAAAAAAAAAAAAAGATCGGGAGAAGGTTATCTCCGAGTATATTATGTGTATGTATTAAGTCTAGGCTTAGGATTCTTTTTCTTATTTCTTGCTTTAGTATTTTTTTTATCTGGAGGGTATACTATACGTCCTTATCAAAACGGATCTCGCGTCTCCGTTGGCTAATGATCGGCCCGCAGCAGTTTGAACATTAATAGTTATAATATATTAATGTTATGGAATTGGAGATAATTCATATTTTTTATACGCACTCTTTTAACTTTTCGAGACGAGCGAAAACGAACAAATCCGCAAGGCTGAATATTGACAAGTGAAGAAGTTACTTTTTAACCAAGTTGCTTAGCGAGCTAACTTTTAACTTAAAATAACTTCTAACTCAACTAGTTCAATTTCTATTCCCGTGATTTGCAGTTGATTTTTCAGTCGATTAATTTTAGTCGCGTAAAATTGAATTTTTTTCCTTATTTAAATTCCGAAGATTAAAAATAAAAATAATTAATTTTTTTTATAAATTAGTTTTAATAGAAATATTCACGATTATAACTGCAAAAATTTTGAATACCATGTCCCTGAATTCTGTAATGGTCAAAATAACGTACACAAATATACGTACTTTTATAATATAAAATGCGTATAAACATTTATTGACATTATAAAATTACCAATTTAGTCAAAAAAAATTAACTCATTTTTAACCAAGTTATGTTCCTTAAATTCTTATTTAACTTGTAACTTAAGTAAATAAATAAAAAAAGTAGTCAATTTTAATTCTAAACTTACATTTCTTTAAGATAAACTGAACTCAACGAGTTAAAAGAATTAGCTAACTTACCCCAAATACCTTAAACGCAGAAGAGTTCTACTAGTAGACATTAAACAGGGTGGAGTAAAAAAAAAAAAGGAACATTTTGGAGGCGTGTTGGTTTATTCTTAATTTTTAAGTATCGTTATCAGCTATGATTCTATGCGTGTACGCGCAGTCGACGTTCCGTGGTCGTCGTAAAACGCCAGGTCATCCAGACGCCAATTCATTATAGGTTTTTCACCCTCCGATCTTATCGTTTATTTTTCGATTTATTAGCCCTCTCTTAATGTGTTTGTGTATGTACACTATAAACGCAGATCACAGCCATCGCCGCCTATATCCTATTACGATAATTATTACGAAAATCTAAAGTAAACACCGTTTATTTTGTTTGTTCAACTAATTAATATTCCACACAATTATATATCATACATGTTAGAGTTTATAGTATACTTACCCGGGGTGGAGGGAGGGATTTAAGTATCCAAGGGGTTGAAATGCGCTGGCTAATCACCCGTTTTTTGATTATTAGACTGTATTCCCGCCCGTCATCATCGCCGTCGCCTGCTATATTATTTACTTACCTACTAAACGTTATTATACGCGCGTGCTGCGCAGTGTGTAGAGGCATTGTAGTTAATGTAATGATATCGTCGCAATAGTTTGGAAAAACGAAAGGGCTGGTCGGTTTAATGACGGCAGAGAGGCGGTGACTTGGCAAAAACCAAAAAACAAACCAGTTGAACTCGTTTTAATTGGGGTATTTTTCTCATTAGACGAGCACCGATCATTATTGCCGATAGGATCGATATAAACACCGATCCGTAAAAGGATTTACTTTTAAACGTTATCATTTTTCGAATATTACGATGGCTACTTACTGACAACAAAGGCAGCGATGCGCGATGGACGAGCATTAGTTAATAAGCTGGTTATCGTCGTGATAGTATAATACTATATTAAATGCTTACTTGTGTGGAGAAACAACAGCTTTTATAGCCTTGTAATAATATGACGTATCCTGACGTATGTATTATGTGTACAAGGTGCGTTAAAGATAGGTTATGGGTGCGAATAAAATTAATAATATACTCTCCAACGATTTCGATAACAATAATGCTATTATAATATTATAATACAAAATAATGAAGTATGTAACAAAAATACACCTTTCTTAAAATCGAATGATATAATAATAGTAATAATAATAATAAACAACTAAGAGAAAAAAAAATATGTCGTTAAAAAAATTAATAAATAATAATAAGGACACGAATTACGCGTTATACAAGTGCGAATATTTAGAGTCGATATTTACAATTACATATATATAGGTTCATTAAATAATATATATCATAATATTTAAGTATATCGTATGAACAAAAATGAAACGAAAAAAAAATAGAAACAAATTTAATTTTCATTAATGCATGACAAAAATTAGTTACCAAAGGAATAAAATTAAATATCAAAAAACTAACCGGAATGGGTTTATCACGCATGCGCCTCCCGCGGCGCGATTTATCGAAATTAATTACATACGCACTGCCATAAATATTATATAAATCGTTTTATGACATTCAAGGGCCCCCCACAATATATGGAAATTTGTATTTATAATTTATACGTTACACATTTAAGTATAGGTGTGGTCCATCTCATCGTCCAAGAGGACGGACGTAGTTATTGTGTTGTCGTGAGACTATTTGTTTAACAAACTTAATATTTTATATATTTTTTTTTTCATTCAAAAAATAAAAGAAAAAACTAACCAGGAACCCCGTATTTAATATAAAATAATACAATAATAATTACCAAAACGATTATAAAATAACCACCGGACGACAACAAGAGTATGTAATACTATAACAAACAATAAATCAATCAAGAGTAAAAATTCGAGTAGTTATCGTACTATGTCTGACGGGAGTCACCTTGCTACTGCCCAAGTCGTCTCGATGACTATACAAAGCAGCTATATGAGATGGTAATTATTTCTCAGAAAAAAGTTAAAACAAAAACTAGATTTTTTTCTTTCAGCGAATACAGTACGGTTTATATAAAACAAAAAAGGACAAACGCAGCTATGAGAATTTCATCCATCATAATTATATGCTATCGACGAATATAATAACATTAAAAATACATATTAAACAAGTTGTTAGATGGTAATATTATCGAAAATATTATATCCGATGAACGTAAGATTGTTATTTATTTATTTTTTTTTAAAAAAAAAATAGTTGTTTCATCGACTCTTCGCCAACGTCTGCAGCATATAATATATTATAGAGTATGTGTAACGCAGCCAAGCGAAAATGATACTGACGAAAAATTAAATTAATAATACATACAGCTGGTAACGACAAACGTGGTTGTCCCTTTCACGGAAAAATAATTGTACAAGTATATTTTACATTATCATATAAAATAAGTTCCTGCTGACCACAAGACTTAAGCCTGTAACATGAGAGCTTGATCCATAAGTTTTTGCCGGGACCGATCCAAGTGGTTGCGGAGTCCTTGGACCGCGGGGTGTTCTTCGGGGTATTCTTCGACTTCTTGCAGGTACCTAAGTGCCTCTTCCATGCAGTCCATGTAGCCGGCCACAAGTTCGGCTACTTCTGCAAAATGATAAGCCCGTGTCATAAGTTATATTATTTACATACCAATTATATACGTATGTTATGACACAGAGCATTGCTAATCACGCAGACACAAATATGATATGACTATAATATTGAATAAGGAATAACTATATTTTATATTATATACTATATATTATATATTATATTATTTTATAAAACAAGTCTATGCGTATTTTATCACGTATCATATAGATCGCACATATATTTAACAGGTATAATATAAAAATGTTTTTTAACTCACGGAAAATATCGACGGGCAAGGCAGATCCTGATTCTTCTTGGACGGCTATCAACTGTTAAAAAAAATGTTTTCATTAATATACAACCAAAATAGATATTTGTGTATCAAATCTAACTATACATCTTAAATATGTTTGAGTGTGTAGGTCTGTATGAATATATAAAGATTAAAGGATTAACGTAAACCACATATCGGAGTATACCAGTAAATGGATATCCCTATACAACAAATAATAATATATACATTATAATAACTGAAAAATGTACCGTATTTTTATAAGAACTGTTTATATATTAAAAATTATCGTATCGAAGTGTTATAAAACATAAATATGGTTTTACGTTTGATGGGTTGAGGTGACGGAAATTCGAGTGCGTCTTTTCTACTTGCTTAAGAGATGGTTTCATTTGCATTTCTACATGAAGAATTGTCTAGAGGATTACGCCGGGTACTTATTGCTTATATTTACATATAGTAGTCCATTATTAAATTTCACTGCCAGGCATGGATTAAATAACTATTACACCTGTTCTTCAAATACTTATTGTTTTATATTATACTGCTTCAGACACGTGTTTGGTATTTGGACGTTTCAAGAATAAACCTCCACAGAAAAACTTTGTAGATATACATACGACCAAGACAATTAATTTTATCAAACTCTACTCGGCTATAGAACGATTGCCTTATACTGACAATATTAGGTACCACTAATTACTGTTAACATTTAAACTGTGGCAGCAGTCAAAAAATCATCTCTATCACTACACACAGTACTTAAAAGCAATCATAATAACTATAATAAAAGTATAACATGTACGTAAATAATAAATGACGATCTCGCCCAGTTAGTCTCTCTATCCATAATTACTCAACATCACTCCATCGCGGACACAGAAAGGAAATATAAATTCATGGTCGATCTTTTTGGGTCGTACAAAGTTTTTTGTTTACAGGTAGTGAATAACAGCCATTTTTGTTTGTAGATAGTGAATATAAGAATTCAAATAGAAGTCCGTAATTATAGTAATGATTTGCTTTTACTAAAAGTGGCGATTTTTATACAAGCCCTAACCCATCAATATATTACTATACAAATAATATGTTTATAAATCGTTGTCTTTTATTTTTATCATCTTCATAAAATACCAGTTCTTATCCTTCGGTTTTATAAAATCTTCTCAAATAAACGCATTGAATAACAATATTATTAATATTATTATTTATTATGTATATTTATAGTATAATTTATTTACATAGATATAATGTACATAAATGATCATGGATTAGAGGTACCGCTGTGAGGTGAGTGATCGCGTGTGATGAACATTTTGGAAATGTTTTGGAATCGTTAAATCATGAATGTTCCCAAACGCACGCGTGTGCATAAAAAAATATATGAATACATTATCAAATTTCTACCAGTTATTAATGATCTCGTTTTTATGGCACAAATCCTGAATTGTGTTATAATTTCGAGAATATACAATTTTCAAATTGTATACCATCATGCAGCGAAAGTTAAATTCAGGTACGATATTATGACACGACATTATCATATGAATGTGGGTATGCAAATAATATAATAATATACATGGTCGTTTATAAAAATATTAAATATTGGTTTATTTCGAGCAAAAAAGCGTTCTACACACTCATTCGGCTATCATTTATTTATTATCGACACCTCCTACAGTTACAGTAAAATTTTTTTGTTTTAAAAAACTATAAGTTAAATATGATTACACTCTCGCATGTATTATTCTTGATGTTCTAATTTCAATACAAATATAAAAAAAAAATCACTTGACTCGTCTATTGCGCGATACTCGTTTATGTTTTAATAAACATTTCGCCGGGTGTCTGTGTAAGCACTTGGTTTATTTTTTTATTTTTTGGCCATGTCTAATACCTAATGGAGAGAACAAACACAGCTGGTGGGTGTTTGAATATATATATGTGAGTATGTGTGTGTGTGTGTGTGTGTGTGTGTGTGTGTGAAAGTAATTTGAAAATATAGAATAAAAAACGCACCTATAAGTATATTATTAATAATAAGCCTATACACCCCACATAGCTGTTTCACCATCTGCCATTTTATCCGAAGATACGAGAACACTGAGAGGGTCATAAAATAAAATTTAAAACCTAGTAAGTTTCAATATATAATAGTGTTATAAAAACTATACTAAAACTTATTGTCTATTATTTTGTTTTTAATTTATCGTGGAAATATTTCACGATAGTCAAATATTTTTTGGAAACCTTATTACATATTTATAAATATACAATATAAATACATATACTCAATACACCTACACAGTCTAGACATGAGCGCATTCAAGTCACCAATTACGTGACATCTGGTTGGTGCGTTTGATTGCCTCCTGCAGACCAGGTAGACATATGCCGAATGGTCTTCAAAAAAGATAGTAAGTATTATTTTGTAGTTTGCAATAATAATGTTGTTTGTCAGAGGTAAAAGAGCTAGTGCATGTACACAATTCGTCTGGTGGAAAGGGTTATATATTATCATATACTCACATCCACAAAATATGTGAATGAATATGAGCATGTGTGAATTTCTCTATACAACATATTGTTGTTATGGTACTTGGATTTATGACAATTCACTCACAATGTGCGTCATTTTGTGAGAATAATTGCGAGAATTCACATACAAACATAGAGTACAATATGTACATAAATAATACTCGAACACGGACGAAGAGAGTGGAAAATATGAAACCGATGTTTCCGTAAAATTACCTTGGACCAAAATGTAAGATGAACCCATGCAATAGAATATTTTTTCACGAAATATCGGGGATTTATTGAGTCATATAGGTACCAATAACAATAAGCTACTGTGAAATAATGCAAAATTTGTAAAACAATTAAATATTCATATTTATAAAATAGAACATCTTTATTATAAAAACTGATATGAATATGAATGTGTGAAAATATTTATAATGATCAACGAATGTGATATAAAATAATTATAAAAATTTAATTTAATTTCAACAATTTTTCTAAAAGAATTTAATAATATACAATTTTAATATCTAAATTACTTGCAAACGCATTGATTTTACATGTCTAAGAGTAAATTCAGTTCTACTAGAACATGATCACGTTACTGCATATTCTGCATAAAATCATATATAGTTTGTACATAAAATGTACATTTAAGTTGTAAATGTATTATAAAATAAAGATTATTATTAATTTTTTCTACTCCGATATTTGTATGCGAGAGTTTCCATTCAATTTCGAAATATCAAATAGGAAGTTTCAACGAGGCTGTAAAGAGACTTCCAAAGAAGTTTGTAAACCGTCAAATTTCCTGTACGCCTCAATGTAGTGCAATTACACAGTCAATAATACATAGTTGTGGCTTGACCTACTTTTAAGCACAACCTTTATATATTCATGTGGAACGACTTGAAAAGTCGTCATTTTGCTACCCCTATGTGTTTCCAGTGTTTCATCAATGTAAATTTGTTGGCATTTAATTTATTAAAGTTAAATTATATATTTATTAAAGTTAAATTATATTTACGTGCACGTAATTAAACATTGGCACGAAATCATGCAATTTATAAATCTAGTCGGAGAACCACTATATATTTATCTCACTCGTGCACTTATTAATTATATAATACTGTACCTATTTATCTCAAAAATTCCAAATGAAAAAGGAATAAATATTATACTAATATATATTTTAGCTGAATGTTCACAACATTTATAATAATATATAACAAAAATAAGTGCATTGAAAATAATATTTTAAAAAATTGTTTACAATTTTTTTTTTTTTTAAGAGCTTTTAAATTAGTTTATATATTTAAATGAATTAAAACAGTTATGAAACATAATATTGTTTGATTGCAATAAAATAATAAGCCAACTACACTGTATCGGTACACGTACAACTTTTATAATCGAAATCTTTTTGTTTATTGACTTTTTGTTTGATTTGTTTTGATTTTGTTTATGAACTCGTCCGCCGAATCAAATAATTAAGTAATCAAAATCAAAAACGCGTGGTAATATAAATCGGATTATTGCATTCGAAAAAAATGAATAACAAAAAAATGTATCGTTCGTGATCGGAATATCGTACGACCACCAGAGCACGATATGCGAAACAAATCATCCCGTTGCAACGACGAGTTCAAACGGAGAGAATTTTTTCCCGTCCGTCGCAGCTCTACCATAGGTAGATGTAACATTAAAATATAAACAGCCACGTGGAAAAAAGACCGACGAAAATTGTACTACACGATCCAATGGAAAAACGAACGGTGCGCACACAGTTCGACGTAAATAATAAAAACACTCGTTGCATGGTTAATCACCTCGTTAGCCGGTCCTTCCTGCAGCAAACACGTCGTGGTCAAACGGTCTTGCATTTCGACTGGAAATTTTCGAGGGCTGGTGTCGCTTGGACGCGCGGGGCCGGTACGACCGCGGTACGGGTCGTCGGCGCGACGACGTGACAACAGTGACAGGCCGCGAACACCGGCGGTAGACTTGCGCGCGGGTTTTATCCGGTGATATGGTGCGTACGGGTGTCGACGTCAACAGTGATCGGAGAACGTATCGAACAGCACAGCAGTGGCGCGAGCGGAGACTGCGAGACGAGCACACGGCAAAGAATTCCGACGACGACGAGATGAAACGGCTGACTGACCGACAATAATATCTCGCACGCGCGACGTGAGCGGTGTACGACGACGACGACGATGACGACCGCGGTGGCGACGACGAACGTTACGGCATGCGATCACCACAACCACTGTTGCAGGAATAGTAGTAGTAGTGGTAGTAGTGGTATTAAACGCGCGGCAGCGGCGGTACACGGTGCGCCACCCGTCGGCGAGCAGGTGAGGTCGCACTCGCGCAACCTACCGAACCGTCACCTGCCCTTCGCCGCCAAAAAAACGTGTCCCTCCGACGTCGCCGCCGTCCGAGGACCGTAACCGAACGTAGATCAATCACCACCTATTATTACTCTATCTCGATCGACTGCATTGTAGATTTCGCCGATGGACCGCCATTCGTTAATTATCTTACCAATTATTCCAATTATTACGATTGTCGCATTTATTCGACATCCTGCGATCAGTGACCGATTTACCGGCGGTGCCTCAGGTCTGAGATTATCATTAGGAATAATCGGATACAGTTCTTTGGTTTCCTTCGATTTTATTCTAGATTGATCACATAACGATCGTAACGAACAAATATCTTATGTTATCGATATTTTATATTATCTAAAAATTTAATCCGCGCTCATTTATTCTAGTTCATCGAAATCCCAGGTCGAATGCGATTCCTTATAATACGAACACCCGATGAATTATGATGATCATTTCAATTTTTTTGACTCTTCGATTAGAAGTTGCGCTTTGACATCCCAAGGCTTAAATTCGGTACTGAAAACAATGTAATAACACGACGGTGTTGAACGAGATTTAATTTTTTGTGAATAAAAAGGAACCGAGGGCGATTGGTAAAAATTAATTATAATTTAATACTTCAGAACATATCAGATATAAAATATGAATAAATACATACGAGAAATATGAGTGCATGATGTACATGATCTATATTTATATGTTTTTTTTGTTTATAAAGGTTTGTTTAGTATATATTTTTTACGGGTGACGAATGCCTCCATTTTTATAACCGTTATAATTTCAATAAATTGGTTACAAGAAGAAATTCGTCCTTTGTGAATAGATAATATTAAATAAAAGTCACATTTTTATCGAAACTTCGATAGTGACATGCATAAAATACAATACATGTTTACTTTAACCAATATACATTATTTATTGTAGCTCATTTTTCCGACTTTGGCCAAAATTCAAAGATATATTTTGATAAATACACGTTTGTTATACCTGTTCTGGTAAACGTTGCTTTATCGGACTATGAAATGTTTTATAAAAACCATAGTACTTCTGTGTTTACGAAGTAACCACGTAGAAAACATTGATAAAAACCCGTATTCAAATTTGAATGGTCTAACATCAAATAATCTGAGTATTTTGAAACATATTTACAAATTAGTAGTTTAAGTAAAGGTTTAAACAACACGACAACCAAAATTTACCGAAGAAAATAAAATCAAACGACCAACGACTGATATTCGTCGCTAAGAATAAGATAATCATCACTAAAATAGTGACGATTAACATCGTATTTTAATTTTTTTATTTTTACAAATAATAATCAATCTACGTCAATAACTAGATAAGAATATATGATGAAAGTTACAATTGCTAAGGTCATTAGAAATTTTGTTGAAAGAAGACTTTCTGTTAGTTTGTTAATTTAATTTAATAGATAACGACACCAATTACGATTCTCAGGCATCTTGAAAAATTGCCAGGTATCGTGAAAGTGGCCAAGTTTTTTATTAGTTGATTTAAACAATTATTTAAACGGTTAGGTATAGGATATTTTATAAAAGATTTTTGCTTCATCGTTTATTATTTTGAGTTTTAAGTCGATATTAATGATGTAGTGCTAAAAATATAAGTGGGAATACGCCAAATTCTGTCAAAAATAAAATTTCCCCATTAAAAATATGATGTGGGGGGCTTCACCTCCCCCCCCCCAAAGATTTCTTAAAAATATAATATCCCAATCATCAATTATGAACTATAAAATATTATTTATTTTTATTGTAATACAATTCAGTGCTCTATTATGAATTAGTTTAAATGTTGTGCTTGATAAAATGTTACAGTCATGTCACACATTTTTATTTATAGCAACTATAAATTATAAAATATTGCATAATAATTGCACTTATTGCAAAATAATTTTCAAGTGATACTTAATACATGACGAATTAAAATTAACGAAGATAATACAATACAATTCACATAAAATACCAGTGTAAAATTGTAAATTGACTAATTTTAATATCTTTTTAAAATAAATAAAGAAACTAAAGAGTGATTATACGCATGTACACGACCGTGAACCAACGGACTTGGGTTTTTTTATTGGGTACACGCATATTCTGAAATAATGGAATCCTGTGTACCCTTCACTATACCACTGGTCGGTATGTAGTGTATGATTTGATACGCAGGGTGGATCATTCGTTAGTTTTATTATAACGATATTTTGAAAAATTTAGATTTATAACACTTCTAACATCACACCCGATACAGTGGATATAAGGGGCGATCTGAGATAACGTAGCGTTTCAGCCCGGAAAATCAACAATATTATCACAGCATGTATCAATATTTATCTGTTAACATCATAAATAAATCGTATAGTCTTATGCATTCTTAAAACGTTTTTATTCACGTACGAACAATTAAAATAAAATTATATATTGTTTTCAACTTTTTCAGTAAACTTGTATCGCAACTAGTGAAACTTTCATTCGCGAAAAAAGGGTAATCGTTTTTTCTTTTTCGTAAACAGCATTATCTTGTGTAGCTGTGAAACTATATGTAATGTATGCCTCTCGCCCCTTTCAATAAAATAGATGATAGTGTATCACTACACAAAATTCCATTAATCTCAACCATTCTATTCATGTCATTGAAATTGATCGAATAATTTCCGGGTAAGCCTGAAGATGTATAATAATCAATTTAACGTATTTATATAATGAAATATATAGATATAATAGATATTAGTACTAACAATTTTCACTATATTTGAGTGATAATAAAAATAATCGATAATTTTTATTAATTTTATCGATTTTATAAACAGATTTTATAACATGAACGAAAACGTTACACTGTATTTCCATACAAATTGAATTACGACTCATATATTATTACAGACATTTTTTACAATAGCGTAAAAACAAATAACAACTTTAAGAAAATAAACTATTTTTGTATGGCCGGTAAAGTATTTTAATTAAATAAACACGTGTTTTCAAACTATGTAATGTTTACACCGTCGTTCAAAGAATGTTCATAACCAAGGCTCGGAACTTATAGCTCTTAAAATCTTTAAAATAATTGCTTAAAAACATCATGATAAGCACTCAAATAAGCATTAATAGCTTATTAATAAGCTTTAATAAAAATATTTAATAAAAAAAAAAAATCTAAAATAGGAAGAAATTAGTAAAAATGTTTTCCATTTTCTTCTTACATGAACATGATAAAGTAATATACATATTTTTTAACTGCGCTTATATATAATTATATAGTTATAACCATAGATTACAAAAAAAATATTAAACCAAAAAAATTTAATCCATAATATAATGTTTAATTAAAACATAAAAAAAATATCTTTATACTATAAAAAAAAGGCTGCTTTGACTTTTGAGACATTTTGCCTTATTAATTATGAACTTTCCAAGAGATTTTTTGAAAAATAAAATTTAAATAACATTTAAAAATAGTTGAAAAAAATCTGGGTTGAGTCAATGTCCTATATCATCGTTTACAATTAACCAGATATGCAAAAAAGCAAAAATAATCAGAAAAACAGGAAGTAATCATTTCTTTAGAAAATCGTCGAAAAAAGCAAAAATATTTTATAATTGAAACGTGTTATAACATCACATACACTTCCATAACACTCAGTTACATTTTATGTCAAACCATAAATATAAACAAATGCTCTAAGTCTCGAGCCCTGTTCATAACTCATTTTTTAAATGTGTACAGTTCAGTTTCGTGGAAATCTCGAGTACGAATTACGCACAACAGCCACTTTATTCAACACATTCAAACATTGAATATTAAAACGGAAAACACTAACAAGGTTTGCAAAAATAACATTTATTTCAACGGTTCACTAGACGATTGGTTTATAACAGGGTCTCCAACCTAGGGCCTGTCAAGCTTCTCAAACCGAATCGCCAAAATGTACTCATATTTTGTTAACATTATTTCAAATCTGAAAAAATGTGTACGTTAAATGTTTTCAATATTCACCTCCACTTACTTTTGTGAACAGACGATTTAAAAAATGAAATACGTAAAATCTAAGTATAGAAATAACTTGAGTGACGAACATTTACTCGTGAAAGCGACGCTGATGTTTGGGATTACAAAGTTTAATGTAAACTATCAAAACATTTTAAATTACAAGCAATTCCAAACTTTTCATTCAGGTCTCAATAAAACAAGTTTGAATTATAAAAATAAAAAGTATAAAACTAAAAAATAAGTATACATTTTTCTAAAATCTTAATAAATCTTATCTATTCTTAAACTTCATTACCTCTCTATTTTTCTAAAAATGTTTGCCCGCAATTTCAAAACGTATCTCAAATTTGAGTACCTCATTTGAGATTTAGGTTATCATTTACGATATCATTTACCATAGAACCATAGATGTAACTCGTGAAATCGTGTAGGTATATTGATTATTGTTTTAATTTCGGTTTTTCCTACGGGATACCCATCTTAAGAGATAAATATCTATATTAAATACTATACTATATATTATATAAATACAACTATGAAATACATCGTAGACGGGTGTATACGAATACGGATCACAGACACTATATTACAATCTATAATAGGTGTCACACATTATTGTTTCGATAATACCGTTTTACCGTAATGGAAAATAATATTTTCTCATTTCCTCGTGAGCCATCGACAACTGCAAAATGAGTTACGATTCACTATCTGTAAGACGTAGGTATAATTACAATTATTTTAGAGGTCATCCCAGGGGCGTATTTAGACTTACTTCTAAGGTGGGGACTCAAATTTTTTCTTTAATTCAGGCTTAAGATTGACAAGTAAAATTTGTTGGTAATATTTAAATTAGGTGAATCTTTAATATTTGTGTTTTTTTTAATCTAATGCCGGATCTACTTAGAATCAGCTTTTGTGTGTTTTGTGTGTGTTTGGCAAAAAATTCTAATTGTAGCTATAGTGGGGGTAAATTGGTCCATAGTGAAAATAATTCCTATATACGCCACTGACTCAACCATATACGACAAATATACATGCAAATTTTATTTTATTAAATATGAAAACTATACAAATCGTATCTACCTACGAATTACCAATTGCACTATTTAAAAATGGTCACTAAATATTTCCGGCCTCAATTATTTCTCAACTAGCCAGAATTTAAAATTAACATTGTTTTGAACAAATATTTTCCGATAGCAATTCAAATCAATTTTGAAATAAAAACCAATTTTTAAACGATATAAAACTCGTTTGTAACATGAACCGCATCCAAAAGAAGACCGCTAAAAAATCGGGTTGAAGAAACCATACGAAACGGTAGACGACGTTCATCTGATAACAGCTACTAGTCTAGCTATCTTTAGATCTCATTCGATCACAATAAACGCATTAGCTTCCAATGAGAGCTATGCAGAGGAATCGGAAAACGCATCCAAAATCGAAAAGAGGTTCAATCGTATTAACCGGTGTATTAAGGCCTGCAAACATTGACGGACGGACAGAATATTATGTCCGTCTATCAAAAATATCCATTGTAAACATGACGGCCATGTCGGCGTATCACAGTTCAGGGGATATATGTAAATAATAATGAAATGCAGTGATCCGGTGACTGAAATCATGCCAACGGCAGTCATCAATGTTGGAGTCCAAATACCGATGTCTTCTCTTGTTGCACAGTGTTTTTTTTTTTCTTATTCATATGGCGGCACACTGATGGCGGGCTCGGATAAAAAAAATCGCAGATAAAACAAATTTAATCGCCGTCGAATTTGAGATGGTGACTGTGCAGCGCGAACCTGTGCAATATGGCCCATGTCTCCATTGATTTGCTTCTACACGTTCCTATTGCGTTTGATTGTCACGGACATTCTGACTATTACATGACATGTCCAACATTGTTTGATCGTCTAACAAGAGGCATCATTCAAGCAAATAACTCTCCCTGAAGTTATTTTTAATCCTATTCGAAATGAAATAGTCTTAAAAAAAATCTTACATAATGAATGTTTTGCAACGAACAGAACAAATAGAACAATTTTTTTTTTTTTTAATTTTATTTACATACAAACAATATTACTCATTACTAGCGCGGAGAAGTTAAAGGATTTGCATGTTTTTTTCTGAGTCTCTATTTTATAACAAACCAAGATATAAGTATGACTCATAAGCCCCATAGTTGAAATATTAAATTTTTGCATATTTTAAAAAATTTTAAAAAAAATTGCATATTTTGTTATTTTGTGCATATTTCATCCATATTCTACACATTCACAAATTTTTTAGGGAAAAATAGCTCAATTTATAATTAATTAAAAACTATATGGTATTATTATATTTATAAACTATATATACATATAATATTGAGAACGGTATGGCCGATTTAGCTCAATTTCTTTTTTTTAGTTATTCGTAATTGCCAGGAGAAGGTTCTTACGAAAGAAAATGTTAGGAAAACC